>NW_016158305.1:62215-111320 GCF_001687245.7 Rhagoletis zephyria | reverse complement strand
TATATATATCAGTCTTTCTTAATTTAAAAATTCATCTCTTACATAAATGCAAAAAAAAATAAATTAAGCATATACAACTTTTTCATGCCAAGTATGAATAAATTCTAAAAAGGGCTAAAAAAAGGGCTAGGGGCAATTTTAAATTTATGTGGCCAAAAAAATATATGGTAGCTAAATCTAGCCACCAAAGGGCTAAAACGGCAACACTGCTCGCGAGTAGCGTTTTGCCCATCATTGCTCTAATGTAAAAAAATGTAAACAAAGAAATTAACCCTTTGTTATGCATTTACCATATTTGATAAAACTCAATATCTTTGAAATGAAAGTTTTTGTAAATATGAAAATATTTAAAATCTCATTAGAATCAGCTTCAATTTAGTTATTGCATTTTCGTTTTAATGTGAATGTGGAAATGCATACTTACACAAAATTACACACTAAATGAAATGCACTCATTTATAAAATCGTGTTGGCAATTTTCTGGCTTTTACTAGCCCCATGTTTTTGAGCATTTATTTTTTTTATTCAAATACCTAATTCTAAAGTATATTAGACATTAAATCAAAAGTTTGATTCTTTTAAATTTACATCAGAACCTAACTTCAAGAATTTAGCTGTTAAATTTTTGCAATTCGAAATTTGCTTTCCTTTAATTTGATTAAAAATTACTTCCAGTTTCTTTATGTCAACAAGGAATTTTGGTTTAGGTTATATCAGACCACCATTTGAAATTCGGTCTATCCATGTATATGAGTGGGAGATTTTCTCTTCATATTCGGTATGATAAATCCTACACCTGCGAACAAACGCGTCCGTTTAGAAGTACTCGGCTGCGATGGGCAACAAATAAAGTCACTGGCTCTAAAATGATTTTCACGCACACGTGAAGAGACTCCTAATGACACAACGCAGCAATTTGCCCACCGTTGTCGCTCCACTTGACAATTCGGAGGTTTAATATAACGCACAAGTTTGTTGTCCTGGCTCTTGCAAAACACAATATACCGCCCGGAATTCCCTTTCATTTTCTTATGTATTTAAAATCAGTCGTACAGCTCACAATTGAAATTTTAAATTAAAAAAATTAAAATTTTGAATAGTATAGGGTTAAGAGTTGCCATTTCAGTTACAGTTCAAAAGAGAGAAATGTCGAAATCACTTCTCCCTTGTTATGCCTTGATTTCTAATCTATATTTTTCTCTTAACATACCTATATACATACATACATACATATGTATATGTATGTACCGTGATTTGATAATTGTTGCTAGTTTTTCATACCAGATCATCTGTGTTTTATTTTTGTGCATAGAAACGTTCTACACATGTATGTATCTATTACATATGTGTGTGTATGTACATTCGTTCTTCGATATGTTCCCCGTAGAAAAAAATTATCAATTTATAAAAAAAACAACCCACTTTGTAGTTAGCTTTTTTGCGGGATTTCTATAAAATATTTAGCTACAAAAAGCTAACTTGAAACTAGTTGACAAGTAATGCAGTAGTAATGCCGGAGATTGTTTTCTTTAAACGCGGTTCTATTTAAATATCCTGCACTTCGCAAATGATTTTTCGAATTGAGGACAAATAAAAGGAAGATCGAAGTTTCATGTAATAATTTTGAAGTTATGTCTGACGGAGTTTGAATATGGGACCACCTACAGCAAATATGTAAACAAATATGAAAATTAATAAAATAAAGTAAAAAAAAAATAAAAAATAAATAAAAAAAAAAATTATTTTTTCTATTGATATTTTATGTCCAAAAGTAGTTAGTTACAACTTATTTACATCAAATGCAGAGGTAACCACCCTTGACTATTGCGCGGCGACCGCCATAGAAATATACATAGTTAGCTTTAGTCAAAGAAAATATGCAGATAATTAGTCACTTTTAACTCCATCCGAATCAATTTAAAGTTAGCTCATAGTTAGATACATTTCCTGCATGGTTTAAGCATACCTAGCGATGTAAGTATGTACATATGTATCCACAAGAACATACGTACATGCATACATATATACCATGTGCATTCAGGGCTCTCTCAAACAATTATGGGGGCAGGGTTGCCATTGATAAAAAAAAAATATTTATCATCCACTTGCAAAAAAATCTACCAATTCTGGAAAAAATCTATTAAGATTTTTTTTTAGTTCTTTTGATAAAAACTATAATTTTGTTCTTTTTTTTTTGTTATTTCGACAAAAATTAAAATCTTTTTTAAGGAGCTATTCATTTAACAAATGATATTATATTTGAGATAAGATTAAGAGCATCATCTCGGTTTTCTTCAACCAAAAGCGAAAGCGATGAAACTAAAGACAAGAACGAAACTTCATCGTTAAAAAAGGCTTCAACTGGACTTATTATAGAAAAATACAGTGACTCAAAAAAAAAAACCAAAAAAAAAATCGTTTATTTTAAAATATATCGGGAATCAAAAGCTTTTGAAAGAGTTTTGAATGGAGGGCGATATGTTTGTGTATGTATATAAAAAGTGTGCATTCAAGTGTTCGAAATTTATTGAAATAAAGTAGACTACACTTTTGGAAAAAGTAAAAAAAAAATTACCTTTCTACCTATACAAATCTTTTCTAAAAATTTTTGTAACAATTCACGAAAGTGACAACCCTGATTAGGGGGCTTGTGTTTTATTAGATTATTAAACCGCTAGTATTAAGTTATTTTCTATGGAAATATTTAATGACAATGAAAATCGAGTGAATCATTTTTATGTATTTACATCTACATGGGTGTATTGTTATTGTACATACCAACATAAGTATGGAGTATGTATCTATGGATGCCCTATTAACATAATACATACATATTTATACCCGGTCAAAAAATCAGAAAATGCACCCGAAAAAGGAAAAAAATGGGTTGAAATGCGGAGCTTTATCCGGTTACCGATTCCATTTTCGGATACATTAACGATCCGTTTTTTCCCCTAAAGTGTGCGGCCGAAACGTATGTACACACAACTACCGAAAATTGTTGTGAAACGGATAAATAGATAGTTGGATAAAGCACTAAACGCCTTCTTCTTCTGTAGCCATAGGCTGATTTCCTCCATTCTGAGTCCTTTGCACTTCCCCTTTTGTCCACCACATGTTCTAATACTCAGAAATCCAATAGATTCGGAACTGGTGACTAGGGCGGCCATTCATTTTTTCTTTTCTTTTTCCTTTTTTTTATACAAATTTTAAGAAAAAATACACTTGAAAAAGACTTGCGTGCCGCACGTACTTATCTCCCAAAGTTTACACTGCTGCCAAATGCAAATTACAAATCAAAATTTTACAACTAATTAATAAAATTTATTTTACATTTACAAAATTTACCATATAATATATTTTTTTTTGCAAAATCTATAAAGGACCCTTTAAAAAAAAACCCTGTGCGACAGTTATTCGGTGCCACCCTGTAATATAGTCTCCTTGCCAGCGTCACAGAAGATTCCTAAATTATACAAGTGCCCTCTTAACCTGTAGTGGCCCGTTAGAGAGGCCTTTGAGTATCCTGTATATTTTTAGATTGTACCCTCCTAGTGAGCTTTTGGATTGACGAAGTCTCAAGGTATTACGCCAAATGAGTTTCCTTGGCCTGGTGTCTTCCTTCCTGAGCGCTTCCTTTGTCGTGGTGGGACCTATATATTGATAGGAAGGACTCCAGTCCTATCGCTCTCGTGGTGGCAGCCATTCTGGCGAGATGGTCCGCTTCCTCATTAGCTTCGACCCCCATGTGCATTGGTACCCATAGCAATTGGAGGGTATTATTCTCATCCAGAGCAATTCGCCTCTCTACACACTTCAGAACCAACGATAATTTGATGTAGGAGGATAAGAGAGCCTTGAATGCCGCCCGCCTATCGCTTAAAATCAGGATCCTCTCGCTTCGATAATTCCTTCGAAGGTTAGTCTCAGCGCACAGATTGATGGCATAAATTTCCGCATGAAATATGCTGGGGAAGGTTCCTAGGGACACCGAAAGCTTCAGTCAGGGGCCACAAAAACCTGCTCCTATCCCCTCAGGAGTCTTAGAGCCATCTGTGTACCACTTTAATGTGCTCGCCTGAACTTGTCTTTTGATGATAAGAGGTATTATAGTTTATTTCGAAAACAGTCCCTGGTCCTGGCTGACAAAACCTTATCTTTGACAAAGCCCTATCTCGCATAATTAAGGAGTCTGTTTTGCAGCTGGTTGGAATGATAGATGCAGTGGCTCAAGTTCCAGCATTACCTCCAGCGCTGCCGTCGGACATGTGTGCATTGCCCCCGTAATGCAAATACACGCCTCACCGTTGCTTGGGTAGTTCTGGAAGCCCAAGCCACCGACCCATAGGTTACTATTGGTCTTACTATCATGATATACATCCATCTAAGGTTCCTTAGAGTATAACCTCGGGATTTACTCGCTCGACGTTTGCACACCAACAGCGCTCTCGGAGCTCTGGAGGTGGCCGCCTCGACATGAGTCCTCCACAGGAGTTTAGAATCCAAGATAAGTCCCAGGTATTTCACTTCTGAACCGACGCGGACCGTGGCCCCCTCCAAGGTCAAGTTCCTCATCCCCTTGAGGGTCATTTTCTTAGTAAAGGGGACTATAGCTGTCTTTGATGGATTGATATTCAAACCTACATCCGCACACCATCTTTTAGCTAGGTTAAATCCTCTTTGGACGATGTCGCAGGGGGTACTTGCGAACTTCTCTCTGGCAATAATCACTATGTCGTCCGCGTGTCCTTGGTAGCGGACGCCCTTATCAGTGAGTACTTGTAGAAGTTCGTCCTCTACTAAGCTCAACAGGAGAGAAAATAGCACCCCTCCTTGCGGGCACCCATAGAATAGCTATCCATCTGCTGATAGTTTGTTGGACATTACGTTTCTCCAGTGCTCTGTCGATGTGATGTATTGTCGAACTCGCCCTCGATATCAAGTAAGGCACAGAGCGCTGTTTCTCCACACTCGAAGGCCTCCTGTATTTCCGAAGTGAGAGCGTAACAGAGCGGTGTCTGTAGATCTATCCGCTCTGTACGCGTGCTGATCCGGATGAAAAGCTTCCTGTTTCAGAGTATTAGATCTGATATCATGTCGATAATCTTCTCCATTGCTTACAGCATAAATTATCGGCCTGAATGACTTGGCAAGAGAATAATCTTTCTTATGAGTACTGAGTACTTTGGAGGACTGAAAGCCATCGGGCACAAGCTTGCTACGTTTACTTTGGGATGACTGTATTCTGACACATATACATATTTTTTATTATTTTAGTTCATTGCCTGCTATGCCACTAGTGTCAAGTCCAAAGGAAAAATTTTCGACAGTGCAGCTGCAGCCGTTTCCGATATACCAAATGGATCTAAAATTTTATTCGGTGGATTTGGTGTCTGTGGCATACCCGAAAAGCTGATTGATGCACTTCGAGAAAAAGGTGTCAAGGATATAACTGCAGTCTCAAATAATGGAGGCAAGTAGCATATATTATATTGAGGTAAAGTAAAGTATTCGAGATTACTTGGGCAGTATTCTTTTAAGAATCGCTGTTTTAAATTACATAGTGAAATAGCAATTTTAAGGACTCAGCAAACCTATACGCAAACTTTAGTACGAGTATTCATGAGTGTTATACTCCATTTCCACCAAAAGCTTAACCGAAGTTAAGAGCTCAGGTAAGCTCCAATAATTTTGACTTGGATGGATCGACAACGGTTATTTCTTACTTTTTGGTTTTTTACTTTCGTTCGCTTGTACTTAATATGAGAAATTACCCCCCTACAGTTGTAATCTACTTTTTTAATAGGCGTAAATAGCAAGTGCTGGTGCGAAATGAACTATTAGTTGAACTTTAATTGGATTTTAATCCACCTCATAACAACTTTTTTTAGAGTGGGTTAAAATTCTTACTTTTGCAGGTAATTTTACAAATCGACTTTAAACATAACACTTGTTCGTTTTCAGGTAAAATTTGGTAACCTTTTTTGTAGAAAACTTTACCCTTAACTTACTTAACTAACAGTATATTTTATTTTGATCCTCGTTTTGAAGAAGTTCAATGTAAGTTGATTATTAGATGCAGTCATAGGGTTGAAATATTTTACAAAAATGTTAAGCACGAAATTTATGAGGTGTCACCCAAAATGAAAAGGTAATGAATACACATGAGTGCGCTATAGATATTGATGAGATGAACCCAAGTCCTTTTAGGGTTTGGTTATAATTTATGGGTACTAACGACGTACCAATTTGGTTGAGGCCTTAAACATGCGGAACTGTTCGTACTGCTATTTATTTACATACATATATATAAAATATCGAAATTATTTATACATTAGGGTGGTCCAAAATAAGTAAAGTCGGAATTTTAATGCTTTCAGCCCAATCGAAAAATATTGATTGTCAAGGATTCTATACCATTTTACGAAACATTGTTTTTTTTTACATATAAAAACTTTAGGCACTTTGAGTGACCTCTAAATATTTTTTGATTTCGAATATATTTTTCGATTTAGAAGAGTCCTAGGGGGCGAGAGCATTAAAATTCCGACATTTTTGGGCCACCCTAATGCACATATGTACGTATTTGAAAAATTTAAAAAGTTTGGCTCATCTTTTCAGGCGTTGAAGATTGGGGTATCGGTTTACTTATACAACAAAAGCAAATCAGCAAGATGATTTCATCTTATGTAGGCGAAAATAAGGAACTGGTCCGACAATACTTGGCCGGTGAACTGGCCATTGAGTTGACACCACAAGGAACTATTGCCGAGAAGATTAGAGCTGGCGGCGCTGGTAAAAGCACAACATAAAAATATTTAAAATTTATTTGAATTTTATATATTCGCCACAGGCATTCCGGCATTTTTTACGCCCACCGGATACGGTACCCTTGTACAAAAAGGAGGCGCACCAATTAAATATACAAATGACGGCAAAATCGCAGTTGCTAGTAAACCCAAGCAGGTGCAAACGTTTAATGGAAAGGACTACGTTATGGAGGAATCCATTTTTGCCGATTATGCAGTCGTAAAGGCTTATAAGGCTGATCCTTATGGAAATTTGGGTCAGTAATCCCAACTTTATATCACATAGTGTGAAAGTTGCTACATCCAGTTTTTTTATTTTTAATTTTATGGGGGAGAATAAAATCTTGAAAACCAATATTCTTCAAGCACTTGATATGCAAAAATTTGAATACAAGTTTTCGCGTAGTCCAAGGTAAAGCAAATCCAAACGAATCAAACTCCACAAAGTTGATGAACAGTTTTTGTATTCTTTCGGACTTATCACTTTTTTGTGACTATTTTGAACTTAGCTAATTTGCGAATCAATGAATAGAAATGGTTAGAAATAATATAGATAGTTCGATCTTTTAGAAAACGATTAATTTTTAATTTTGCTTGCATTTTGCATCAAAATATATATATTTTTTTTAGCAACTTTTCACTCTAAACCAGCTTTATGTAGCACAAATTAAATTTTAATCTATTTTTTCAGTATTTAACAAGTCAGCAAGGAATTTCAACGCACCAATGTGTCGCGCTGCTAAAACAACTATTGTTGAGGTAGAAGATATTGTACCTGTTGGTGCGTTAAGTCCGGATGAAATTCATATTCCAGGAATTTATGTAGATCGGATCATTAAAGGCGTTAACTACCGCAAAAGAGTGGAACGCTTGCGGCTGCGTGAAAGCAGTGACAGCGCCTCGAAGTCTAGTCCAGGTCAGGAGTTACGGGAGCGCATTGCGAAACGCGTAGCTTTGGAATTCCGTGATGGCATGTACGCCAATCTGGGTATAGGAATGCCAGTTCTATCCGCTAACTATATACCTAAAGGCATCAATGTTATGTTGCAATCGGAAAATGGCATATTGGGCTTGGGACCATTCCCAACAAAGGAGGAAGTTGATCCCGATCTAATTAATGCCGGCAAAGAGAGTGTAACTGTTGTGCCTGGGGCGGCATACTTTGGCTCTGACGATAGTTTTGCTATGATTCGTGGTGGACATGTAGATTTAACGATACTTGGAGCTATGGAGGTATCCGCTACTGGTGATTTGGCTAATTGGATGATACCGGTAAATAGTAAACGTCTCATATTTGTGTCTAATAAACATTTAATGTAATCACTTAATTTCGATTGCTATTAGGGTAAACTTGTGAAAGGCATGGGAGGCGCCATGGATTTAGTGGCAGCACCTGGCACAAAAGTCATTATAACAATGGAACATAATGCGCGAGACGGTTCACCAAAAATATTAGATAAGTGCACTTTGCCTCTAACTGGGCAAGGCATTGTTGATATGATTATTTCGGAAAAGGTTTGTTACTAATTTATAAGGTGATGATGTGCTTGGATAACTGTATTTATTTACATTTTGTAGGCTGTCTTTACCGTGGGAAAAGGCGTTGGCTTAACATTAACAGAAATCGCTGATGGTTATTCAGTGGAAGACCTACGTTCCTGCACTGGTGCTCAATTTGAAGTTTCTTCGAATCTTAAAAAGATGGCTCAAATCGAGTAAAATTTAAATTTTTTATGTGAATCAAATATCGTCACCTGAAATGCAAAAGGGTGTAAATAGCAAAAAATCCAAAATATTCTTATTGATTGATTATTATGCATTTCATCGAATTACAAGTACACACATCGTTTTATGCAAACAAATTATTTGTTAGGGCTATTTGTATTTCAGGCGACGATATGCATGCACATTAATAAGTAATTTAACTGTTTTTGAGTGTAAATATGTACTTATGTAATGTAATTTGTAAGAATTGAATTAAGCAAAGTAACTAAACTTGAAAGTGATACCATTGCATTTATTTTAGTTGGTAAAAAATATTTCTTATATGTTCGTTTTTACTTAAATGATATGTGAAAAGAAAATATATATTCTTATACTCAAGTCGAAAAATATATTTAGATTGAATTTGAGTTTGGGATTGGTAGAAATGGCTCAACAAACAGAACGCCAAAAAGTTTTGTTAAGTCAAAGTTTAGCCACAGTCAATCGTACAGCTTAGGCAAGGTCAATGAGGCTAGCCATGGACACGGAATTAAGTAGGCTGCTTCTCATTACTTTTTCTTTAGTTGAATTCATTGCGAGTATAACTAAAATCAGGAACAAAATGTTCAAAGACACACTAGCGTCCATTTCTACGACAGCCGTTTTTAGGCAGCGGGATAACATAGCAACCAAGGAGGACTCTCGGCTGCACGCAGCTCACCTGAGTAACAAATACACTCCTCCGCCTTTCTTCCCATCTACCAAAAACATAGGAATACACATCCATCTCAAGTTTGCATGAAAAATGAAATTTGTAAAGATATAGTAACGGGAAAATATTCAACTAAAATGGTAAGGTCTACCCTGAGACATTCTAAACAACTTTTCAAAGAAATTTCGCCAAAAAATCAACCAGATAAAGGTGAAAAAACATAGACTAGGGTATAAAACCAGAAAAATTTACCTTGGGGCAAAAGTAAAAAACAAAGCATCTTCTTTGGCCATGTCTTTTTTTCGGCTATAACAGTGTAATTAAGGACTAGGTCCCTACGCTTACAGTTTATAACTTTTGTAAGGACATAAAATTACGTAAATATGTTCCCAAAATACTTTTCAAACCAAACTGCTAAGTAGAAAAAAATTCTACAATCTCTCTCATTCCCCGTTGCAGACCTCTGCGGTCGCATTCGTCGACGTAGTCAACACCTACTACCAGGCAGCAACACACAGCATCAAGCGTAGCATAACTAAGGTAGACAACGTAACCTATCCCTCACCCACCATACGGCGATCAACCTTCGAAAACACACGAAACTCTTACAAGCCAGATTGAGGATATAGCCGTATTCATTCCTCGGCATGGCATATTGATATCTGCGATCCAAGAAACAAATTTGCACAGCAACCCAGTTGACTTACCTCGTTCATAATCTGCTACGTTAGGTTAGCAAGCAAAACAATGGTGAAGGGCTAGCTTTGATACTACACCGCACCGAGCAGTATCGTCTCATTGAAGAAGATATCGACCGTAGACATAGATCTACATCACAGAAGTTACTTAGAGCACCTTTCGTGCTCGTTATACCCAAATAGACGATCATGTTGGCGAGCATCAGTTCAGTAAGGTAGTCACTGCCTCAGCATCTCGCCTTATCATGAACCAAAAAGACAAGATCACGCGGGCAGGAGAGTAGCCCGTTAGAATCGCATTTAGGAAAAAAGTTGAACGATTTTGACATTAGCCGTTTGTTTACATTTCTTCGTTGTTTACAATTTGGTGGTGGCTTTTTACTGCAATTTTCTTCATTTTCGCTTGTGACAACGTGTGTACACATAAGATAAAGAATAATTTAACACAACGGCATGATTTATAGAAGAATTTGCATAATAAAAATAATTTTTCATGCGTTCAACAATTTCGCGGTTTTCTCCGTTCTCTTCGTTGTTTACTTCTTACAGCAAAGATGGCGTCGAGATTTCGGCAAGTAGAAAACAACTTTTTTCGTTCTTTCCTTCCCGCGTGATCTTGTGTCTTTCGTTCATGTCGCCTTATTACGTTCGGACGCTTAGGGAAAATCCAAGGGAGCATTATCGATCGATAACTCTCCTATCCTCCATAGAGAAGAGTCTTAAGGCCGGTATACCATTTTGTATTAAATTATTCTTCAGCCAGAGTTTACAAGAAGATAACGGAGTGCCCGAATCTCAATCAGTACTGATTGCTAACAGTAAGGTGCTTTTCCTTGCCAGCTCATCTGCAACACAGTTGCCCGGTACATCTCTACGGTCTGGCACCCACCAGAAAACTTGAGTGACGTATCTTCATGCCAGCTCATTTAAAGTACGTCTACATTCCATGCCAATCCCCGATACCTATTTGTCAGAGATTTGTATATCACAAAAAATAGCCATTGCTTGTGAATCAATAGAAGAATCAATCAGCCATCTCGCAGCTTCGTTGATTCCATGTAAGTTTAGTGTGAAAATCTCAACAGAGCTCTAGACGACGGAAGCTGAGGCTAAGTGGGAGTTCTTGTGAGCATATACCACTTCCTAGGTAACGGAGTAAGAGAACATGACTGAATCCTCCTCCCATTAACCCCCTGAGGAGATCCTTGTTTGGATATGATTCCTATGTTCAGTGAGCGGGACTGTGTCGCCCAGGCGCCTGAAGACTGCTGGATGATCTTCCAGAATTATAGTGTCCGAATCTCGTATCNGGAGATCCTTGTTTGGATATGATTCCTATGTTCAGTGAGCGGGACTGTGTTGCCCAGGCGCCTGAAGACTGCTGGATGATCTTCCAGAATTATAGTGTCCGAATCTCGTATTAGTACACATACAGGTAAGCGGTGAAGCAAGGTCTCTGTGACTTTAGTCTGCATTGAGAATAGCGGCGCCGTGATTGTCATGCAATCGATACCAGACAAATATCCTGGCAACACACAAAGAGCAATTAAAGGACCTGGTTTTTTGCTCTTGGTAGGCATATTTACGGCTATTAAATAAATTAAAAAATTTGTATGGTGCCAGACCTTTTATACTATTCAAACTACATACTATATACAAATTTACGCATACTATACAATTAATTAAAATTTTCGTTTTACTTTATTAAAAATCGAGCTTTAGAAGACAAGACAAATCCAAAAGCTTAGCTTATAACCTTTCTCACATCTTTGAGTGTCTTCGATTGGCTGGCTTCGCGCATTTGCTTATTTAGCGTCTGAAATATTTCGATGTTCATTTCACTCTCACAACGACAAAGTGCGCAAAATTGAGATGTCAACAAATGCAACGGACTGCGGAAGTAGAATAATTTGCTCGGGTTCAATGAGTTCTTCTTGTGTGCCCAGTAGTGTAAAAATCCCTCAATCGCAAGTAACCAGAAAGTGAATTTGAAGCAAATTATTGTTGGTATGAGAAACAGTAGATACGTCTCCTTGCTATAGCCCAAGAGAATATCCTGTAGAATATTTTGTTTTTTTTTTTCACAAAACGTAAATGTGTTTAAAGAAGATGTGAAATAAATGTATTTAGTTAACTACGTTACATTTTTCACGCCATCCATATTTATGAAATCTTCCTTTTTATATTGTTTGTTACACTTCTCGGCAGGTTTGTTTTCAGTGGGAATCGGCTTTACATGAATATCCATTTGAGGATATTCGCCATCGTAGAGACTGGTCATTGTTTTGTCGATTTCCTCGGTGTTGGTGCCTCGTAGGTATTGTTTGGGAATTTGAAAGTTGTCATGTTTGACGTACCGAATCTTTACTTTTGTGCCGTTTAGAGGCTCACCGGTTTCTCTGTCAAAAACTTGACGTTTTATTGAGCAGCGGTGTTGATAGATGTGGTCCGTTTCACCGGTTTCGGAGTTCTAAAAGTAGAAAAACAAAGTTTGATTGTGACTATAATAATATGGTTGCTTTTTACTTGCTAAAGGTATGGACATGTATATACTAAATTAGTCGCCCAGTCGATGCCTCACCGCCTGAATATGGCGTGGTACGAATAGAAATTACGCGGCGGAAAACACCAAAGCTGCTGGAGCTGACGGCCTGCCAGCTGAGCTATTCAAGTACGGTGGCGAGGAGTTGATAGGTGCATGCATTAACTCTTATGCAGAATATGGTCAGATGAACTCATGCCCGACGACTGGAGTTTATGTAAATGTGCTCTGCCTAGGCGACCTACGCGCCAACTACCGCGAACTGATTGGACCTTGTCAGTATGACTTTAGACCTGGCAAATCCACCAAAGACTCGCGAGAAAAGGATCAGCACACGTCATATATTTGTCGATTTCAAACTCAACACGGCTATGTAAAATGGCGTCCGAGTCAATTGTTTGATATCAAACGAAGTTTCCGACAAGGTGACTCCCTTTCATGTGATTTCTTTAATCTGATGTTGAGGATGATAATAAGAACTATAGAATTGAACTGCTCAAGCACAATTCTTTACCAGAGCGTACGATTTCTGGCGTATACCCACGACATCGACGCCATCGGACAAGACGATGTACCTCCTGTTATCAGACAAACAGTCAGAGCATAAGCGTCTCGGCACCCACGTCTTTGTTGACGTGGTTGTAAAATTGAAAAAGTAGACGACTTCGTTTATTTAGGAACCTGGGTTAACACCTATAATAATGTAAGCCTTGAAATCCAACAGAGAATCACTCTTGCCAACAAGTGCTACTTTGGACTAACTAGGCAATTGAGAAGTCATGCCTAAGATGGTGTATGGCGCATGGATAATTAAAACCACTGATGAAGCGGCTCTTAGAGTTTCTGAGAGAAAGATTTTGCGGAAGAATTACGGGCTTTTACACGTTGGCGACGGCGAGTACTGCAGACGATGGAATGATGAGCTGCATGAGCTTTACAACGGCATGGACATAGTGCCATAGTGCAGGGAATCAACATACAGCGGCTTCGCTGGCTTGGTCATATCGTTCGAATGGACACCGACGCTCCAGCACTGAAAGTATTCAACTCGGAACCCGCTGGTGGTAGCAGAGGAAGAGGGAGCGCCCCACTGCGATGGAAACACCAGGTGGAGAAGGGCGTGGCTTCACTTGGCATTTCCAATTGGCGTCAGTTGGCTCAGAAGAGAAACGACTGGCGTGATTTACTGGACTCGGCCAAAATCGCTTAATAAGAAGAAGAATATAGAGCAACTGCAAGGTGCTGCTCAAACTTACTTTGTATGAATAAATGCTTAAGGCGGAAAAAAATTAATGGTAAGTCCTAGCTAGCTCTTTATTATACTAAACTTTAGCAATTTTTTTAAACAAATTTTGCCGGGTAAAAATCTCGAGTGCAAAGTTCGAAGTTATAAAAAAATATCCTACAAATTTGTGATGATACTATAAGGATGCTGTTACAGTGCCAAAACATCTAGGATCATAGAAGAAGGTATTAAGGTCTGTTAGCTTTTGTGGAAAAAATTAGAAAATTATTTTTTGTCCCGTATTCGGCATCCATAAATATGGTATTCTAAGGGCCGGTTTCTCAATGTCTGGTTAACACAAATCGGAGGCAGATGATCCGATTAAATACAGTGATTGCTTTATCGATCACATGAGTTTTATGAGTCGAAAACGTCTATAATGATGTTAAACTGGGAATTAATGATAGCAAGATAATGAGCAACTGGCCCTAAAACTGAACGATTATTTTGTTAACAGCTACCATGATCACGCAATGGCTCACTCGAAATTTACTTCAGATAAATACGTAAAATATGTGCATGCATGTGTAGGTATTTATGTATGTATGTACATATATCAAATCAATAAAGATAATGGTTGATCGCTGTAAATTACATATGTACATATGTATGCATAAAAATGCTGCCCACATGTAGTAACATACATACATAGTTGTAAAAAAAGTTGTAAATATTAGGGTATTCCATACATACAAATGTAATATGTATGTATATGGTTTTCTTATATTCGAACTCAATCAACTTTAATAGTTGATAAGATATTTACCTTTTTAATTAAAAATAATTTTCTAATAACATCAGAATATGATATGAACATTCATTAATCAGACATTTATGTAAGTACATAAACCATGGATGTCCAACATTTTTTCCTTGCACCTCATTGGAAGAAGGCATGGTGTTTTGGGCAACAAGCTCATTATTATAGACCGATAACCAACTTTGTATTTAGCACAAATGTATATATATAGATATTTTTTGGAGGTGGGGCAGCCTTGATGTAAACCAGGCATACCCAACGCTGGCAGAGCTCCATTGGAAGTGCAAAAGTTCTACCTGCGACGGCGCACATTGTGACGATCCGGTATATATTGCGGCCAAAAATAGAACGGGCCGTCGTAAAGAAATGACGCCAACGTCAACGGACACGCCCACTTTCCATATATGCAGAAAATAAAAATGTCTCCAACTTTAATAATAAATATTTGAGATATAATAATAAAAATTGAAATCTAGGCGGATGTAATGGATACCTACAACTGAAATAAAAATTTGTGTACTACAAGTAAACAAAGCCGAATTGGATGTGAAAAGAAAACGTCAGAATACCAAATTTTCTTAATATTCAATTATTTTTAATTTTGCTAAGTTGTTAAAATATATAATTTAATCAAATGTGAAAAAATGGTGATTTTTGTGCAAGTATTAGTGAATTTCAGCGCATTTAAAGTTTCTGCGGCTTCGTTTACGTGTAGACCATAATTGTCAAAATCGGACAAAAACCAAAGTAGCTGTATATCGGAAGGCGCCACCTTTGTTCGCCGCATCGTGGTGAAATAGGGGTAAAACCACCCCTGCTTACCATGTAACCGGTGGTTTTCTGAATATATACTTAATACGTGCGCCGGATATTTAATATTCGGCTTCGTCCGAACTTAGACTTATTTACTTGTTTTTGTAAAGATATGTTTTAATCGTTAACAANAAAAAAAAAAATATATTTATTTTTAAGTCCATTTCTGTCAGTTTGTCAGTCCTGTTATAGGGAAATTCTAAATATAAATTGTAGGCATTTTAGCGTTTGTAATTAGTTAAATATTTCAGTTTTTGCATTTTTTAAAATTGCAGTTATATAATAGGGTGGCGTGACAGTAACTATAAATTACCAATTTTTTGTAAAAAGCTTCGCCTATCTTATAACGTACCCTGTGCAAAATTTCATTAATCTATCTTCAATAGTTTTCGAATTACAGAATTAAAAGCAGCTAGATGGGTCAAATCATACACTGTGCGCTGGACCGATTTGAAAATATCTCAAAAATGTAGCTTTTTTTTTAGGAATAAATCAAGTTTTTTTTTTAATAATTTTTGGAAAATACAAAGATCACCTCATATGACAAAACAGTTTAAGCTTAAAAAATCTGCATAATAATATTTTAAAAATTTTCAACGGAATAATAATAATGAGATTTTTGATGCTGTTTTTGAACTTCTTTCAAAGATTGGTTTAAGAAAAACTTTAGTAGTTCAACCAAAGCTTTACTCATTTAGACTGATGAGGTAACTTTGGAAAGGTATTTTCTCACCCTTTCATATTTATTCGTCACGTCGATTTTTTATTTATTTTTGCAAATATCAACCCTCTCAATTCCATTTGGAATGACGCTCGTTCATCTTATCTTTCTCTTTCATACTTTGAATGAGTTTATTTGCAAAGAATAAAAGAGGGTGAGAAAATAATTTTTTAATGATACCTCAGAAGTCTAGATCGGGATATTTTGGCACATTTTTAAAGCTTAAACTGTTTGGTCATCTCAGGTGATTTTTTTCAAAAAGTACTTTCAGAAACCTATTTTTATTCTAAAAAAAATCTGTTTTTAGAGGTATCTTCAAATCGGTTCAGCTCACGTAAATCTTAGTCTTTTCCCGAAATATATTGGTGATGCAGTCTAATGTACATACATATATAGATATATATATATATATATATATATGCATGTATGTACTAGAGAGCTGCATGACCCTGCAGGGAAACCTTGAATCTAATTCAGTACTAGATCTTTATCTATCACAAAAATCGAACCAGTCCGATAGTAACTTGATACCCTCTAGTTAAAACGCAGTGAAATGTGGTACTTTTACAAAAATATTTTATTTTATTTTTTAAAAGACTTCAATAAAAGGAAGGAAGGAAGAAGCTTATCAATATTTTTTTTATGTAAGTTACCGGATAACTTTTTAGACCACATGAACCGTTTTCGATAATCGGAAAGGTGGTACGTCAAGGCTGGTTCCATACTAATTTGGTTTAGTTCCGATAATTTGATAATGAAGAAATTAACGGTACTCTTAAATTTTTATTAAATTTATTTTATTAAAAATTACTTGTTAATACTACATATCGCTGGTTGAGAGTGAAAAGTTGCTCAGTCCACTTGTTCTAAAAAATTTTATTTTGAAGCAAGAAACAAGAACAATTACAAATGCATTTTCTAGTAGATCGAATTAGCTATTTTATTTCTAACCATTTATATTTAGTGATACAGAAATTTGCTAAGTCCAAAATAGTCGCAGGAAATGTTATAAGTCACAAAGAATACAAAAACTTTTCATTAGAAATCTATATTTAAGGTGAAGAATTTAGAACTGGTTCGGATCGGAACTATAGAAAGAGGGATGAAGAACGAACTAGATTTCATCTGTAGAATTTAGAACTGATTCCGAAGTATCAAAAAGGTTAGGCAGCGAGCGCACCAAGCCATTTTTTGTTTGCTTTAAATAGATATCTATTTGTTTGGAGATTTTTCGTTCGAATAGGCTTTCGTTCTGCACTTCATAGATGCTTTTCCATAGTTTAGAAACACAAAACCACAAATTTGTATTAACATTTTAACAACTTGTGCCGGTTGGCATTCGAGTCAGGGACCTTCAGGAATCTAACCAATAATAGCAATGACCTCTGCATGCTCAAGCTAGAGCCAAAGGTATGCAAACGTGTTTTCAGTTTGAATTCAATTTGTTACAATTATTCAAATAAATTTCATTTCAAATCAAAAACCCATTTTTTTGATAATAATTTAAAATCTCTACAATGACAAACCAAAAAGGCTCTGTTTGAAAAAAATCGCGTTACTTTTTTCGTCTGTCAATTTAGGGATTAGTTCGGAACTATCGAAAAAGGAATGCAACGGATGTAAATCGACACTTCGCAGGTCAATGCAATTTCGAGTTCTCCAACTGCTAGCATGCAAAAGAGAATTAATGCTAGTCACTGTTCTAAATTATCTAGTACCAAACCAGTTCGACACTAGTGCGTTTCCCCAATGGGCATGCATTCAAACTACATACGTATTAAGTCACTCGTTTTCTTTTCACATATGCACACACTCGCATAATTTTATCTCCAAACATAAAGTGCGAATAATTCACTCAATCAAGTGCTCGACTCAAAGAATGAGTGCTTGGTTTGAATAGCAACTCTGGAAAAAAGAGTGTACAGTTTGTTTATTAGGGCGAATTTCTTTGCTTAGGAATTTTTTTTATAACAAATATTTTAATAAATAAATAGCTGAAAAATTTATCAAAGTATCAAAAAAAAAAACAAGTTGTAAAGATACATTTCCACAATTTTCCAATGGTGTATTCGTTCCTACCGAAAAATGTTGCCTTTTAATTGTCCCTTTCTCTTTTTCGTGATCGATTCTAAAATAAAGGCAAATGGTGAGAAAATTTGTTTGTGTGTGCCCGATGTCCAGAACGTACTAAAATTACGGAAGGAACAATTTTCCACCCTATTGAATAGCAGCAGTACTGAAAGTTGTGAAGAAGAGGAACCCGAGCCCCCAGTAGATGATGGTGTCTAAGTGTTTTAAGCCGCAAGCTTCAAACACGAATGTAGCCAAAGAAAATGTCCTGTAGTTTATTTCAAAGAACATTGATTAGCTCCAATTTGAAAAAGATAAGTACGTNTCTTTTCACATATGCACACACTCGCATAATTTTATCTCCAAACATAAAGTGCGAGTAATTCACTCAATCAAGTGCTCGACTCAAAGAATGAGTGCTTGGTTTGAATAGCAACTCTGGAAAAAAAGAGTGTACAATTTGTTTATTAGGGCGAATTTCTTTGCTTAGGAATTTTTTTTATAACAAATATTTTAATAAATAAATAGCTGAAAAATTTATCAAAGTATCAAAAAAAAAAAAACAAGTTGTAAAGATACATTTCCACAATTTTCCAATGGTGTATTCGTTCCTACCGAAAAATGTTGCCTTTTAATTGTCCCTTTCTCTTTTTCGTGATCGATTCTAAAATAAAGGCAAATGGTGAGAAAATTTGTTTGTGTGTGCCCGATGTCCAGAACGTACTAAAATTACGGAAGGAACAATTTTCCACCCTATTGAATAGCAGCAGTACTGAAAGTTGTGAAGAAGAGGAACCTGAGCCCCCAGTAGATGATGGTGTCTAAGTGTTTTAAGCCGCAAGCTTCAAACACGAATGTAGCCAAAGAAAATGTCCTGTAGTTTATTTCAAAGAACATTGATTAGCTCCAATTTGAAAAAGATAAGTACGTATTCCAAAAATGTATATATTCTCGACCGCTGTGGTGTAGTGGTTGGCAGTGCGCGCTACCACTCCACAGGGCATGGGGTCAAGTCCTGGTCAAAGCAACATCGCAAAAAAAAAAATATATAAAAAAGGGGCTTCTTAACAGCGGTCGCCCTTCGGCAGGCAATGGCAAACCTTCGAGTGTATTTCTGCCATGAAAAACAGCTATAGGTCCCTCCTCTTTAGGTGACAACATCAACATACATATGTGTAAGCTCCAATCTATTGTTATTATTAAGAAAAAAGTTATGTTTGCGGTTTCAACAAAATAAAACTAATTATGAATTTCTGTAGAAAAAACCCCGGTTTAATAAACAATGAAACTCCGATTAATTACATATTCTAAGAATCACTTAAAAAAACCGCCCGAAAACTAAAAAAAAACCGGCTAAAACTGGTTTGGAAAAACCGAGTCAATCATCCCGGTATGTACATAAGCGTGGTCCAAAAATGCATGTGAAAAATTAAAGTCGGAATTTTTTTGCTATCACCCCCTAGTATTGTTCTATACCGNACAATGAAACTCCGATTAATTACATATTCTAAGAATCACTTAAAAAAACCGCCCGAAAACTAAAAAAAAACCGGCTAAAACTGGTTTGGAAAAACCGAGTCAATCATCCCGGTATGTACATAAGCGTGGTCCAAAAATGCATGTGAAAAATTAAAGTCGGAATTTTTTTGCTGTCACCCTCTAGTATTGTTCTATACAGAAAAAAAATAAACCCCTATTTTTTTATTTTGAAATCAAAAAATATTTAGAGGGCGCTCAAAGCGCCCAAAGTTTTCCATGAATTTTATATGGGGAAAAACAACTTTTTGTATAAATGGTACATAATTCTTGAAAATCAATATTTTTCGATCGGAAAACTCTGTTTCTCTTCAAGAGATTCCCAATAATAATACCCAATAATTTATGTAACTATTTTTTTATAGTAAATATATTTTATAGGTCCGTCAAAACCCCCAGAAGTCTCCTGAAGAGAATCGGAGTTTTCCCATAAAAGAATATTGATTTTCAAGAATTCCATACTATTTCTACGAAAAGTTGCTTTTTTCCCATATAAATNCAAGAGATTCCCAATAATAATACCCAATTATTTATTTAACCATTTTTTTATAGTAAATATATTTTATAGGTCCGTCAAAACCCCCAGAAGTCTCCTGAAGAGAATCGGAGTTTTCCCACAAAAAAAATATTGATTTTCAAGAATTCCATACTATTTCTACGGAAAGTTGCTTTTCCCATATAAATTACGTGGAAAACTTGGAGCGCTTTGAGCAACCTCTAAATATTTTTTGATTTCAAAATAAAAAAATAGGGATGTAATATTTTTTTTCGATCAAGAACAATCCTAGGGGTGAGAGCATTAAAATTCCGTCTTTACTTAATTTCTGCAACACTAATGTACACACGAGTGTGTACACATAGAGCCAATTTCACAGTGCGTAGTTAACTCCGAATCGCNTTTGAGCAACCTCTAAATATTTTTTGATTTCAAAATAAAAAAATAGGGATATAATTTTTTTTTTTCGATCAAGAACAATCCTAGGGGTGAGAGCATTAAAATTCCGTCTTTACTTAATTTCTACCACACTAATGTACACACGAGTGTGTACACATNTCACAGTGCGTAGTTAACTCCGAATCGCCAGTTAACTAGAGATTTTCAGTACAAAAATCTGTAGTTAACTCCCGATTCCGAGTTAACTACGCATTGTGAATTTCGCCCATAAAAGAGTTTGGCTAAGGTGGCTGCTGTAAAATTGCACAGTATGTATTTGTACATAGACATAGATGTGATAATCTGCTGATAAATTAACGTCTCCCGAAAATTTCCAGTTAAAACAACTTAGTTGAAAATCTCAGTACTTATCATGTAGGTGCTTGATAAAAATTTTCTGCGCAACTCTACTACTAGTTTTTAATTACATACACAAACGAAATTGTTGAGCATACTTTATATGGAAGAAAGTGCACAATCCCAGCAAACAACTAGCCACATTCTCCAATCTCAAACGTTAGAGAACGATTCGAAAAACTATCGAGAATCATAGCGATCTCAACAAAAATGGGACATAGTTCTCGACTCGAGAAAATATTAATTCTCTAATCGAGTTCTAATGAGATTCGAATGTGAATTTGAAACTGCTTTAATAAATAAAGAACTTTTGTTGTAAAATTTGTTTTAAATGTATTCGCAATAAAATAATAATGAATTAATTGAACTTAAAAATAATTTATGATTCATCCATTTGGAATATTGCTTATTTACATTCATTGGAATTTGCGTTGTTTCTCTAATCGTTCTCGAATCGAATTCTAATGTAGTTCTCTAACTTTGTCATCGACTCGAGAACGATTAGAGAATTACCCTAGTTACCTAATGTAGAAATCCAAATTTCTCTAATGTTATAGACTGTGTTTGCTGGGATACCGTCAGCCAAAAAATTTTCTAATTTACTAAAAATCTACGCAATTTTCTAGCGTCTTGAAATTTGCACTTTAACTTTAATTTTTCTAAAATTTCTAAAAAAAAAGTTTAAAATTTTTGGGTGAAATTGTTAATGTTTTTTGTTTGTTTGCGATAGCGATTTTTGGGATTCAGCTCCAGCCTCATAAGAAGCGGCACCCCGCAAAAGGATGTCCTATTCCCTCATCCATAGGACGCAGCGGTAAACACATTGCTGTGTGGCATGGAAGAAGGTGCCTGTAAGGTTATCACGTATGCGGATGACCTTGCTTAACAGTATCACTAGTGACACTATGCAGGTAAAATTGAAAGAAGTAGAGAGTTGGACAAAAAATAACGGTTTAAATGTAAACAAAAAATAACAGTTTAAGTGTAAACCCAAGCAAGGCAGAGCTTATACTGTTCACAAGAATGTACATACATACTACAAATCAGGTTAGGCATTTGCCACTTTGTTTATTCTCAGCAGTGAACATACCTTTATATACATACTAGCAAACCCGGCGAACATCGTTCCGCCCAAATTTAATTTTTTATTGAAACATTTGGTCCAACATTTTCACAAATAATTCACGTGCACGTTTGGTTTTATGGTCGTCAAAAGGCATATCCTCTACTGCTTTATGCCCGTGAAGAAGCTCTTACGGCAACAATGATCCGATTCGATGATAGATCGTCCTTCAATCTGTATAGAACAATTGGTGGCAATTTTAAAATGGGGTAGTTATCTTTGGTCCACAGAAATCCAATATACATAGACTTATTTCAGACGAAATATCGAAAAATCTTACAATTGTATTTGAAGGCATTTATCAAGAATTGTCTTTATTCTGTTTTGTTGCCGCAAAGCAAGGACCGCCATGGTTCTGGTAGTTGATTTAACGGTTGTAACTTGACTTTGATCCCTGGTGTCTCCGAATGACTTCACTTGACGATTTTTACCAATAGATCGACTCCAGCGCCACCTTGCAGCTCTTTTTTTGTGCAATATTATTGCTCCTACCGTTACCAATATATATCTCGAATATGAGCCAAATTGGATTATAAATATGATTTTGAATAAAAACTCGACTCCAGTGAAACTAAACTATACAGGGACCTACTAAAACACATACGAAAATTTCATTAAAATCATTTTGGCCGTTGAGGAGGAGTTCACTCACAAAGACACGTACCGAAGAATTGTATATGTATTTACATATAGGTAAAAGTTTCAGTATGTTTGGACGGCTCCACGCGCCTTTTCCAATGGCACCCACTTTTCTCTCTAAGAGTATGGGATTGATTTTAAAATCTTCATACCAAGTTCTAGGATTATAAACGCTTCCAGAAATATGCGGTGCCTATAACCAATAAAGCCTATTTAAAAAAAAAATCGGTACAGTCGTTCGCGAGATCACCTCTTATAATAATTGGTATAGATAATAAGTATATATAACTAGCCAATACTCGCTTGCTTTGCGGCGCCCTAAAACACATTTTGAACTGTGGAAATAATCAGTCAATTCTATTCTGTGTATATATGCATATAATACGTGTACCGAATTTCAAACAAATAGGAATAGAACGGTCACTGGTTCACCTACCAGAAAAAATTATCCTATATTTTAATGCGCCAAATTTCAAGCAAAACGGACCATATAAGAAGATTTTTTCGAATAGATGGGTCCTTGGTCCACTTACCGGAAAAAACGGATCCTATATTTTAATCAAGGCAAAAGGCTACCTACGAACTAAATTTCAAGCAAATCGGGCCACAAATACGATTTTTCGAATAGATAGGTCCCTGGTCCACCTACCGGATGCTGAAAGCTTTTTATATACAAAATTTCATGAAAATCGGACCAGCCGTTCGCGAGATTACCTCTTACAAAAAAAGATACTTCTCCTTATATAATTAGTATAGGTTTGTGTACTAATTTATATACTAAGTATGTACATATTTTTTAATGATGCTGTTTGTTATTTAAATAATACAATTAATTTCCAGTGCGGGTGGTAAATGTTTACACTTTATACGTAGTCAACCAGCACGAGTTCTTATCACTAACCATGTATATATGTATGTATGTGTTAACTATAAATTCTTAATTGCCATTGCTCGACTAAGATTACAAATTTTATTGTATCCAGATTTCGAGTGTTGACACTGAAATGTTTAAGTATTTGTCTGAAATCGCGCAACCTGGAACAAACGTCTTTGCTAGCATCATTGATGCCTGATATTCGCCATCGAAACAGGTTCACATTTCAGTCTGACTCTGTTAGTTTAAGCGAATTGATCGTTAAGTGGCACATTCATGGACATACATATGTTTAATTAAGGATATTTTGTTAAAAAAAAAACTTAATTAATATATGTAAATGTAAATAATAAAGTTGCGGCTTAAAGTTTGAGTAACCATTTCTAGTTCAAATTTGTGCACAAATATAATTGTGATATATATTAAACAAAAGTACAAGTGTGAAATCAATTTTAAGATTGTGTTAAAAAGTTATTAAAAATTGATGCGATCTGTAAAAAATCCATAAATTTTTTTCAAAATGATGTAAGTTTAAAAACATTTATATTTGTATTAGCGGCTCCCAACTGCATATTATTTCAGTTTCGAAAATCTTTTCCTAGTAGCAAACGTTTGTAAATATTAATCAAGGTGTGTCAACATAAAATTCTGTAAAACAAATCCATTAAAACATTTCGCCGATAAGAAAGGATACATACTTATATTTCGAAACATATCTTACACACGTTTGAGAAAGGATAATTAAAAAAAAATTACATTCTCTTAAAATTATTCTTTCACTATATCCGCATCCTTATAAATAGTCCTATTATTTTTCCCTGACCGGGAGTCTATATATTTATATGGGATACACATATTTTAGACCCGGAAGTCCATTTTTTCACTTACGCATGAAAGTTTTTCTTACAGGTTCGGATTCTAAGGACAAAAATACCTAACTTTTGTTTGAAACTTATTTCGGAAGTGCCTTTTTCAACTTCTAAATGACCGCGTCCTGGAGTCCTGTTGAAAAGTGTTGAAAATGGCATTTCTGAGAAAAAAGATTCAAACAAAAGTTCTTTATTTGTATCCACAGAATCAGAAACTGTAGTAAAAATATGTATGTCTTATTTGAAAAAATGGATTTGTGGTTAGTTTAACCCGCTCCCGGTCCAAACCGGAAAAAAGTTTCCGAAAAAAAGTATGAACTTTTATGGGCAGAATTCGAATCTGTGGTAAAAAATATGTGTATCCCACTTAAATAAATGGATTTCCGGTCAGTTTAACCCCCCTCCGGTCGAAACTCGAAGTATGTAATATGATCAGAAGATAGAGCATCCCCGATTGAGTGTAGGTGAGATTTTTGCGGGTTTCAATAAAAACATTTCCCACCATTTTAGAAGGGGTAGACGGGTGATCTAGGACCCCCGGTATATAAGACTAATGATAATGAACGCTACGAGTTAACGCGACTTTTCGAAACTATAACTAATGAAAACTGTCTTCGTTTATCAATGTCACAAAATCGTTTAAATTCATTGGCAATTGAGGTTTATTTGATGATATATTGAAGAATGTCAACTTTCAAGATGTTTTAAGCGATTTTGTATCTAAAAAAGTTAGGGGAGTAATACTTATTTAAAAAATTGACTTTAAAAACCTTTTTTTCGTTTTAAAAATACCAACAACCCGAAATTTCATAAAAAATGTGCAAACATTCCTTTCATTTGTTTTATTGTACATTACGAAGGTATGTGCCTTACCCTAATTAAGAACATAAGTACTTGCATTGTGATAGAGAAAATATTATTCTTGAAGTTAGGAAAAAAATAAGAGGGCCGCGAAAATTGCATTGCTTAGGGGCCTTGATATGGTCAATCCGGTCCTGGTCGCGACAAGGAAATACAAAGGAAGGAAGATATTAATTATCAATAAAATATGTATAGTGCACATAGTAGTGCTTATTACGCTTATTACGCTTAGAACATCAGACACGATGCATTTAGTGGTGAATTCTTTTGAAATTCAGGCATGCACTTTGGCTGGCTGTAAAAGAAAAAAAAAACACGACAACGTTCACAACTGCTCATTTGAATTACATGAGTGGCAGTCAGGGCCGTCGAGAGAAAGCTCGGGCCCGGGACTAAAAAATCATGGGCTCCTATATATAAATTGTATTAATTTAAAAGTATATGGCCCAAATCGCCGAAAACGAAACCGAGGGGAAACAATTTTTTTCTCAGTTTTCGCAGATTTTTGATTATATCTGGGTCATACAAATTCTGAGGTATCAGACAATATAATTATTAACACGAATCTCTTTCTCTCAAACATGAAAATTCACTTAATCCTGAGACCAGTTTTTTGCGATATATTTGCTTCTCTTCGCTTGCTTTGTATTACGGAACGCGGCCAAAAGAAGCAAAATAAGATGGTAAACGAAGAAGAAGATTTTATGATTGAATAATAGAAATCAGTTGGATATAGTATTTTTCTAATACTATTTTTATCCTTCAAAATGCACTCCCGAATGGTGGTCTAAGATTTTTCCTTCAAGAGTTACGGCCACTTAAACTGCCTTGTCCTCGAATCTAATATCGCCAAACCAAGCATATGCTTTCTGAATAATTACGTCATCTCCCAAAGAGCTAAGGAAAAATCGTAAAGCACCACTCGCATTTTGTAGGGTAAGAAGAGTACTAAATGGCATAGAGCAAACAAAAGTGGTCATTAAAGCCGTTTTCCTATGCAACAGGAGGTACAATATATTTCAGATATATAGTATTAAATATTGCCACATATTTATGCTTTCAGATGCAAGAAGAAAAACTATCGGAAAGTTGTATTCTAGCGAAATTCAGCGGTCTTTGATAAGCACTGTGAGCCGAAACGTATTGTAACAGTACGCGTTTTGGGTCATATGATAATTTTCTATAATTTATGGAGTCAGAAACAATGAGCACGAATCGGAATATATTTTTGTAAAATTTGTAATAAAAGCCTATAGCGAAGGGGAAATTACATTGTACAAAAAAAGTTATGGTTCTGATATTTTGGGCCCCTCTCTCTCGACGGGCCTGGTGGCAGTAATACGTTACCTATTTCTCTCGTTTTCTCTAATGGCTTTCACGACTTGATGAAGTTAGTATAATAAATAATAAGTGTTTTTTGAAAGATCTGGATTGAATTTAAAAATTTAATTATTCCTCACGTACGTTAAAATACATTTAATGTGAATTTATAACCTGTTCACTTATGTTGTTGCTTAATACCCTGCAAACCAAAGTTCCCGAAATCTTAACGAAATCTTTAGGAGTATCTGATTTCTGTAACGATTTTTTTCCGAATCTTCAAAGAAAATTATATGAAGTGGTTGACACGAACTCGTAAAGAAATTTCTGTACGAAAAATAAAAAAAAATTCTGAAAAAAGTCTGCAAGAAATTCTTCACATAGCAGCATTATTTTCATTTCTTTACCGATTTTCCTCCGAAATTTCGTAAAAGAATGGAAGTGTGCGTAATTTATTTCATTTTAGAAAATTCGGCAAAAAATCAGATGGGATCTTTCCGAATTCTTTAAAAATTCTTTACGATTCAGAATACTCTGTAAAAATGGTTTGCAGGGTAATTACAATTTTTTCTAAAAATAAAATTTTATTCATACATTGCAATTTATTTGAATGTGTGCAACATTCGAACAATCGTGCACCAGTTATTATTTGAATAATTAACAACCAGCACGGTGTTATTAACATGTGCTAAAAAATAATTATTTCAGTTTTCTGGCAAACGGGTAATTTTGAGGTGTATCACCTTTAAAGTGAATGTGTGTGTGCCGAGTATAGAAAGTTCAGTTACGTACGAGCTTTGATTTCTTTACTTGTTTCTATATAGTAATAAAATTTAATATCCTTCGGCTATTTGCTATCATTACCTTATTTTATTGACTAATACTAATTGTAAAATCGACTTATTAGTCAATTAGTCGTTTTCGTTTTGTACATGAAATATCAATGTACATTGACATCAATGGCATTTTATGACCCTTTAAGTATACATAGATATTAAAAAATATTTTATCAAAAGGTACCGCTTATATTTCTCATTAATAGTGTGGAATATTTAAAAATAATATAATTTCAGCATAAGTAGATAGAACCTGTTTTTAAATCACTCATATTGATTAAGAGGGAGTCAGAATGGTTAATTATTATATGGATACTGATATCGTACTACGTTGTAAAATCTTAATAGATAAGCAAGAACCAATGATAAAAATTAAATGGGCATAAGTTTTTTTTCCTTCCACGAAAACCGTCACATTGCGTGTAGAAAGAAGTACCAGTCATCAGACTAACTAAATGCCGTGGTTGTAGTGCCGTAGAAGATATTTTGCGTTTTAATGAATTTAGTTGATCGTCTCCTAACACATCTCTTCAATAAAACTTTATTATAGCTAAGGCGTAGAGACTAGTATTGTCAGATTTTTTTTTGTCCAGGCATACGGGACAAACGCATAATTTGTTCCAAAAATATGGGATTTATGAAAATTTAATGGGACAAATGAGAAATAGGGGATTTTCTTTAAAAGCCCAACTGCGAACCAAATATTACAAGTTGATTAATTTCAACGAAGTAATATTCAGATTAGTTATAAACTTATGATAAATTTCGTTTGTTTCATGACAGCACTTTTTAATTTATACAAAAATATATATGCACGTAGACCATGATTCAATAATAGAAAGGTTTTGTAATAAAACAGTCTTCTCGCTCCCACACATAAAATCGACTCCTTTACTTGTGCAGAATGGTGCTGACTCTACAGTTTTTAGTTATATTAGTAGTAAAACCAAAAATTCTTCATACTAAATATTCGTTGGCGTCACCTTCGTTTGTGTAATTTTCTAGAACAAGTCTAGAATAGCGACAGTTAAGCTATAAAATAACAAAAAATGCCGATTGATAGAACTTTTTACGCTGATTTCAACGATACCAAATTTATTTGNAATTTATTTGGCGCAGGTAAAAAATAAAGAAGATATAAGAGGTTTATTTGTATTTTTTATTATCACTAAATTGTTGAAACCCAAAAGTAGATCATAATAAAATATGTAATATCGAATTACAGATAATAACTTGTACTCTCTAAATAATATAGATTTCTTTACCATTAATTATGCAATTTTTTCAAAAAAGGTTATTTCATGAAAAAATTACATTTGTTCGTTTTTTTGTGGTTTTGGTTTAAAAATACAAAAAGCTATAAATTATGTACATCAGCTGAAGAACAAATTAATTACCTTTATGGTGACGTCATTAGGTTTTTAATCGGTTATTAAGTTCATAAGATATTAATATTTAAAATATCTAAAAACTGAACTTTAACCTTCTAGAACCTCTTCATTTTTTACTTGCGCCAAATCATTGTTGGTTGAAATGAGCATAAAAAGTTCTATTGATCTGCATTTTTCGTTTTTGCATAGCTGAACGGTCGGTATTCTAGATTTGTTCCCGGAAATGACGAATAACTTAAATCAAAATTGCATATTTTTATGTATTGATTAGTATTTCAATTAAAACACCAAATATATTGCAAATTCGCATAGAATTAATAATACACATTTTACTTCTAATTGTATACTTTGGTCCTTTTTGTAGTACCATTCCACTACCGTTTTCGCAAAATGCGACCACATTCTTCCCCTTTCTCCTACTTCCAAAATACAAATCTAGATAAAGGAGTGTCAAATTTTAGCTGTCACAAATTACACAACCTTGTATTATTGAATCATGCACGTAGACATATAATTGACAAAACCATAAAAACAAATGATGCCGTTGGCAACTTATCTTTATTTATTTATTGTCAATAATTTTCATTTCAAAATTTCGATATTTTTAATTAGATTTCCTAGAAAGATTTCGAGTATGCAGCTCACTTTAGTATAATAAAGTGTAAAGTGCCAGTTTCAAGTCGCTAAAAATTACCATTGATTTTTTTTATTTATTTTTTGTTTTGTGGAAGGTGTTGCGCATTTTCTTCCATATAAAAGTCAGTTTTGTTCATGCGTTATATAGAAGAAAATTCGCAACACCCTCCACAAAATTCTAAATATTCAATGGTAATTTTAAGCTATATTTCTCTTACACTCAGAAAAAAGTTAGATAAATATATTATTCCCAACACATGATTTGGTAACTATTACAAAATAATGTAACTATAACCAAATTAGGTGTTGAGAAAAACATACTGGGTTGACGTAACTAAATTCTTTTCTCAGTGTACAGAGTTGCATGCAATAATGCTTGTTAATGTCCTACGCACAATAGCCGCGTTACAGCATGATCATGTTGAGTATAGAAATTTAAAGTTTGAAATGAATAATGAAATGTTCGAAAATTCGGGAAAAATCTTGTCCCGGCGGAACATTTCAAATGTAATGCAAAATACGGGACGTTCCGCCAAATATGGGACATTTGGCAACGATAGAAGAGACACAAATGGGTGATTCAAACGGGGGTTTGGTTAAATTGAGGGCAAAGCAACATTGTAGAGGAACTTAAGCGGCAAGAAGAGAATCGTCTACCAGGCATCAGCCCACCGTCCTAAGGACCACCCCTATTAATTCCGTATGTGAAAAGTTGTTATGCAAGTCCAATAATTGAACTGTACATATTCGACCCATTGGAGATTATATTACCAACAGCAATCCAAATGTCCATAAATATACACATAACAAATTTACTAGGCCTTACAGTGCCCGGTATTGGCACACCATATAAGCTGTTGGAAAAATAGTAAACGTGACATAATTTCGCTAAAACTTTAAACAAGTAAGAGCAGCGCTGTCTTCGGCTATGCCGAAGGCTTCATACCTTTCATGAGCATATGAAAATTTTACTTTAACACTGAGGGAAAACGTATAACGAAAGTGCTCATAACTGAAAAATCAGTTGTAAGGAGGTTGGCAGGTTAGGGTAACCCCATCTTTGTTATTTTCTCTGTAAGTATTCTGTTAATAATGAGTGAAAACAGTGCGAATTTTCATGTTCCTAGCTACTTAAATGGAGAAGTTATAACGAAAAATCTCATATCTGAACAATCAATTGTATGGGAGCTATAGGTTATAGTGACCATCTTTGTAATTTTCACTCTAAGCTTTTTGTTGATAATGGGTGGAAATACTGCAAAATTTCATGTTCCTAGCTGCATAAATGGAAAAATCTCATATCTGAACAATCAGTTGTATGAGAGATATATGTTATAGTGGTGCGATTCTTCCGGATCCGACAAATGATTAAAACATTATAAAAATACACCCACCTACCAATTTTCATCCGGATATCTCGAAAACTGAGAGACTAGATTGTATACAAACTAAAGGCCTGCAAATGTTGAACTATATAACATAGCGGCATGTGTCACATCATGCAAGTGCCAGTTCATATTATGTCGCTCATACATGTTTCACAATAAGATATGAAGACACTGTCGAATAATTGAAATCAAATCTATGCATGTCAACTTAAGCAACACATGCGACATAGTCAGCATTATTAATTACATTTTATATACGGGAGAAGATTTTGTAAATTGTTAAGCACCTATTATAGTAAAATCCATTAAAGAATTGTCTAATTAAACACTTGTATAAATTTTCATCCAAGGCAGGATCAAACAGTATTAAAAATATGCTACAGAAGCACAACAGCGAACAACAGCTTAGCTAAGTAGCAACGACATGCTAAAACAGTATGTTTGAGATGGAATGACATGGCACAACACCTTGTTTGAGTTGACATGACATAGCAATGCACGAAATTTAAAAAAAAAGACATTTTTACAGAAAATGTTGAATTTTGCAGTTCTTTAATACAAACAGACGGACAGACAGACAGACGGACAGACGAATATGGCTAAATCGACTTTTTCATTGACATTTCATGCTCATGAAAGGTATAAACAAATAGTCGGTAACCTAACACTTGTTTCTTTGCACACATAAATATTTTCTACGAAAATTTCAGCATAATGGTACAATTAAATTATCTTGTTATAAACTAATGCATATTCATAAAAAATGTTGTAGGGTAAAAATCACGAGAAACGTATCCTACAAATGTGTGATGCTACTACAAGGGTGCTGTTTCAAAGCTAATATATCTAGGATCATTTAAAATGGTTTTAAGATCTTTTAGCTTTTGTGGAAAAAATTCGCAAAATTATTTTTGCCCCGTATTCGGCTCCCATAAATATGGTCACCGTGCCCATAATCTACATAGTATATAAACAATATAGGAATCAACAGCGAACAGCATTCCGAATATACATACATACTTACATATATATAGTTATTTCTAAAATGACGATCGTCGTCTTTAAAAAGCTTTATGTATTATTGCTTTTAGATAGCCCTGAACAGTAGCTGTGGTGTGCGCTTTGCATGGCTTAAATAAATACATAGTTCATCATACGCACTGGTTACCAGCTGAAATACAAATGTACATAGTACATATGTAGATTGGGCCTCATGCATAAAAAGTGAATTTCAGCTCCGACTCGATTTTCAGTGAAAATTCTTGACTGTGCTTCAGTACAAAAATTGAGTGTGAGCTTAAGCTCATTTTTTATGAATGAAGCCTATTGCAACAATACAAACATTTAGGTTAAGAGAATGCATACATTCTGCGAAATCAGCGCAGCTCTTCAGGGTACTCTTCAAAAAGTACGCCAATGCCTATCCCTCAATCTAGCCATATGGTTTCTTTATTATTTAAATGCTATCTGAATTTGTATGTGTACAGATATATAAGTATATGAACATACTACATACATAACCTATCCAAAACTTCTCCAAAACAGAACACAATCTAACGGAAATGGTCAGTCACAAACAAAGGAGGCAAATGGACGTAGCGCAGAGAAGCACAATGAAGACTATGATCCACATTTACATCGAGTTGTGAAAAATCCCACCACGTATGTAATATGAAACAACGTGATATTTGCATATGTAGATAATACTAAGCAATATTGATTTACAGAAATTTGCAAAGTTTTGCACACTTTTTGAAGGCCTCAGTGGGGTCGGGAGTTTTGGCTATGCCGAGCGCATTCGCAAATGCGGGTTACATCAATGGACCCATACTTACGATAATTATTGGCGGACTGGCGCTTCACTGTTTGCACATTCTGGTGAGCTTATGCGTTAAACTAAATCTAAAGTTATCATCTTAGTATAATTTGCCTATGGCCTTGTCTGAATATACATACATACCTACATGCATACATACAGTACAAATAACCAATTCTTTTAACGAAGACATGAACTTCATTACTTCGCAGATAAACTCAATGTACGAGCTAAGTAAACGTAAGCGTGTACCTTATTTGACATTTTCTGAAGCGATGACAGTTGGTTTGCAAGATGGACCGCCCGCTTTCAAATTTGTTCTACCCATAGCAACGTAAGTACACACATATTTACCATTTAGCTGCATTGGCATTTGTTCTTCTTTACTTTTCAATTGCAGTCCTTGTGTTGACGGATTTCTAGCCTTTTATCACTTTGGTATTTGTTGTGTGTATGTGGTGTTCATTGCGGAGAGCATCAAGCAGATCGTTGATGAATACCTGGTGGTCTTAGATATTAGGCTGCATATGTGTTTCCTTTTAATTCCACTCTTTATGTTGTACAGCATACGAAATCTTAAGTTACTGGCACCTGTCTCATCTGCTGCTAACATATTGCTTATTGGTGGTAAGCAAGGGAGCTTTTCGATTTTACATCTATGTATGTATGTACCAAATTTATATTTCAGGCTTCGGCATTGTGTTGTATTACATTTTCGAGAGTTTGCCACCGATTTCGACACGTGTACCCTTTCAGGATGTCTCTAGAGTACCAATTTATTTTGGTACAGTACTGTTTGCTCTGGAAGCTGTCGGTGTAGTAAGTCAATTCGATTCATTAAATATATCATGCTGATGCTAATTATGTAATATCTGTATGTATGTATTTTTGCTTAGATCCTTGCCGTGGAGGAGAATATGGAAAATCCGAAATCATTTGTAAAGCCTTGCGGCATATTGAATATTGGCATGTCAATTGTTTTGTGCTTGTACATACTACTCGGTTTCTTTGGTTATTGGAAGTATGGCGATGAAGCTTTAGGCAGTGTCACCTTAAATATACCTCAGCATGAAGTGTAAGTTGATTTTAAGTATTTAGTACTTTTACATAAGTTAATTTGAGATTTTTTCTAATAACTTTTGGTTTCGATGAGCGGTGCAAATAAGAGAACCTTTCGAAAGTCAAAAATACTTATAATGGTATGAGCGTTTATCACGCGAACATACATACAACCTCTTTAATCGGGTTTTCCAAACTGGTTTTAATAGATTTTTTTCCACAATTTTTAGGCGATTTTTGGAAATTGTGATTTTTTGAATATCGAATAAACCGGAGTTTTAAAACGTGTTTACCAATCTTGTTCTTATATAAGATCAAGTTCCCATCGAAGATTCTTTTTTGGAATACGTACATATGTTTTTCAAAGCGGATGATGAGCGTCATGCCTAATTTTAGTAGTTTTCATCGAAAATAAGTAAAAAAAAAATCTAATTTTTAATACCCTAGTTTATACATATAATTGGAAGTAGAGAGCTTCCTCCACGATCTAGTTTCTCGCAGACATCCATGGCACGCGTTTCCGTGTTTGTATACTCAAATTATGTCAAAGTCATGCATATGTATGGATGCAATGGACGTCCTTTTTAATGTAGGAGCAAATGAACGTGTGATTAATAGGTATATTCGATGAGTGCACTACAAGTTTAGAACAGTGCAATGCAGAAGAAGAATATCTGACATTTAGCGCAAGAAATTACATGTGTTTAGTGGAAGAAAACCCCTCATCGAACGCTTCTTTCTGCACTAGAGTACTCTAGTGCTTTCATCGAACAGACCTAATATTACTTTTGATCTCATTATATGAAATGTAGTGACCAATTTTGTCCTAGCATGCCCTTTGAAGAGAATAACTGTACCTCAAAAACCAGAACGGGTATGAGAAGCAACTAATTGCTTTACTTATAAGAATTGCCACCAGCTAAGATTCGAACCCGAAGCTTGAAGATTGCTATGTCCTTCACTCATTTGCTGTACGTATCAAAGATGAGTCGAGGACTAATTGGTATCGCAATTGTACCCTCCATGAAGAAATAATAACAAGTTCTAGTCAGTAACTTAACCTCACTTTTTCGTCAATTCTAATCCGCTCACGAATTTTTAAGTAGTAGAAAAGGTACTTATTATTTCCTCTTTTTACTCCATTTCTGCAAACTATTTAAAAAAAAAATGGGCAAGCTCTCCCTCATCGTCTTGATTTAAAATACATTTGTTTAGCAAGGCTTTTTCTTCGAGGAACGGTTCTCAAAGAAGATTCTTAATTTTGCCGAAGAATATTCCGACGAACTGATAACCTCCTCCTTTTTTGGAAGTCGGTTAAAAAAGCCTTTCCAAAGTTCGATGTTGTCAATGCCTTTGGTTGACAAACAGTTACGACCAAAAAGCTTTTCAAAGATACCGGTTTTTAAGCCTGAATATACATATGTTTGTGTCGGCAGCTCCATACGGCTTGGTCATGCTCGCATTTTTAACCGACTTCTAAAAAAGGAGGAGGTTATCGGTTCGTCTGAATATGTTTTTTTATGTATGTTACCGCATAACTTTGGACCACGTCCATTGATTTCGATAATTCTTTTTGCATCGGAAAGGTAGTGTGTCAAAGGTGGTCCCATACTAATCTGGTTTAGAACCGATCATTAGATCATGATATATACATAGATCCTATTTCGTTACCATTAGGTTGATACCGTCTGCTGCCCCTCCCTTCTTCCTCTTGAAGAAAAACATCTCAGCTTCTACTCCTTCTCGCAGTATCGCTCATTCGGACCATTATATTTGATTTTATTCTCAAAATAATTAAATATGCATATAAATATATTTTTATAAAGTTAATATGTATTTATATATCGCATTTTTTTACCAGATTAGCTCAAGTAGCGAAAATTATTTTCGCCATTACCACCTGGATGACTTATGCGTTGCAGGGCTATGTCACCACTGACATCATTTGGAATAAATATCTTTCGAAGCGTACAAAGGATACCTCCAAGCATGTGCTATATGAGCTTTTGCTAAGAGCTTGCATTGTGATCTTAACATGTAATGTATCAATTATATTGTATTGCCTTAGGGTACCTTTAGGGTACGTTCACATAGAAAGCGGGGCCGAGCTGAGTGAAGCTTTCAAATTGCTGTAGCTATATGAAAATGTTCATACAGAAAGCTTTTTCAGAAGCGTTTTCAAGGTGAAAGCAAGCAATTTTTGAATTTTCTATTAAATTTTTCAGCTTCACGAAAGTGCTGCAATCAATGATATCAAAATATTCAAATAAAAACGAATTTTACAACTAATCTTTTAAATAAAATTGCGCAAATATTTTTGCCGCTTTTCTCTGACGGTAGTTTTTGTGGTATCTTGTAGCCGATTCCACCAGAAAAGATCCGCTTCGCTTCGTTCAGTGTGAACACCATCAGCTTCGCATGGTTCCGCCTAGCTTCGCTCTGCGTCGCTCGGCTTTCTGTGTGAACGCACCCTTAGAGTATTTGTTATTTCAAGCACTTAACTACAAACATAGCGCATTTGTATATCATCTACGTCAATATCTCCTATCACCACACAATTAGATTTTAATGTGGTTATTAACATAACTATTTACCTTTTACAGTTTGTTTCGCTGTGGTCATACCTGATTTATCGCTATTCTTATCGCTGGTTGGGTCGTTTTGCTTATCTATACTCGGGCTGATTTTTCCTGCATTGCTACAAATCTGCGTACAATATTACAGTGGTTATGGCCGATGGAAACTTAAACTAATAAAAAACGTATTACTGGTGGCGTTCGGAATATTTGGCGGAGTTGTCGGCACTTATGTTAGCATACAACAAATTATTGACAACTACAAATGAGGAATCGCATAAAAACAAAAACAATAAGTTATGTGTACATGAGCATAGGAATGTATGTATGAATGTAGTTTAGCTACCCTGCAAAAAGTGGGACTAGGTTAAGTACTAGTACAGGACCACGCTACCTTGTAACCAACACTAGTATCCAAAATGGTCCAAATATATAGAAAAAATACTGTTACATCAATATTGCGATGTCATTGGACCTGACCACCTCTGGTCCAACGCTGCATAACATGGGACCACTTCTGGTCCACCACTGCATAACATGTGACCACCTAGACAACTACTCCTTTTGGACCATGGCAAATTCGGCAACCGAATTATATTGACGATCGGCCACGAAGAGGTGGTGTTCAACACATATATCAGTTTTTTACGTTTGAAGTGGTCCAGGTCAGCATAACAAGTTACTAGTATGCAACCTGGTCGTTTTGCTCATACTTTAAAACTACGACCCAGTGGACCACCTGGTCCTCAAGTTTTTGCAGGGTAACTTATAGGTAGATATAAAAATAGAATAAACTAAATAATAATTTTAAAACCTTATGTTAGGTAAGGGAGGTTCCATGGGAAACTGAACCTCAGAGCACACAATTTTTTCTTTATAAAAATAACAAATGTGTGGACAAGACATGAACACAAATCTTGGATCAACCAAAAAATAACAAGTTAAAGCTTTAAATGCATTTTTATTGCCTTTTTTTGCGTTTTCAAATCAAGTTCTAAGTAAATTTTTGAGTGAGTTTCAAATAGGTTGTGTTGAAAGTACATACTGTCACACAATTTGCGATTCTTAATTGAAGAGTTTGGTAAAAAAAAATATGTAGTAGAACTCATCAGCGTTTAATAAAATTATATTATATATTATTGAAGTCGGTTTTGTTTTTTATACCATTAACAGGTCTATTCTGCACGTTACCAAAGATTTTGTAACCGGAAAATTTTATTACCAAAAAATATTACCAGTTCTTGTCACTGCGATTCTAGGAACGTTGGTAATGCAGTTAAAATATTCAGCAATTCAGCTATGAAGAATTGTGCAAATTCTGGCATTGCATATTTCACGGGGCAATACTTTGTTACCAGCTTATGAGATGGTTACAAAATTTACCGTTTACAAGAGTACACAGAATGCGAAAAGGGTTTAAAAATTGACAGGAACTTTATGTACCGGTTACAAACTTTTTATTACCAGCGCAGAATAGACCTGTTATTGTGATATATATAATAAAAAAAAACTTACTCGATGGCTTGGTAATGAAAACGGAGAAAGTAGTGAAAAATGTCGCTATCAGTGTTGGCAGAAAATGTTGAGTCTTATAGCTAAATTCCTCGATAAAATAGCTAAACAAAATAGCTAAAAATATTATTAGAAGGCGTTTTCAATAGCCATTCGTCCTCGTAAACCAAATGTTTTTTTTTTTAATCCACATAATTTTCTCTTTCATTTAGTATCCATATTGTTATTCTACATTGCACTGAATTTTTTAAATAATTTTTGTAAGTAATCATATCCTTGAGATTACAAGGTCCTTTAAATAAACTGACGCAAGAGAGAAAAACTACAAACGCAATTTTACCTTAGTTTCGCAGNTCCATATTGTTATTCTACATTGCACTGAATTTTTTAAATAATTTTTGGAAGTAATCATATCCTTGAGATTACAAGGTCCTTTAAATAAACTGACGCAAGAGAGAAAAACTACAAACGCAATTTTACCTTAGTTTCGCAAGTATATTAGGGGTATTCTCTGAGTCTTGCAAAACCCTTGCACGGTGCACGGATTGCACGGTTTGCAAAGCTGTCCCATACGAGAACCGGTTTTTACCGTGCAATCCGTGCAATCTGTGCACCATTCAAGGGCTTTGCAAGACTCAGAGAATACCCCTATTGATTGCTTCGTGCTTTTCGAAATTTCTTTTTTAAAGCACAGCTTACTTTACCTACATAATTCATGTGTATAAAAGAGTTTTTCCTTAAAGCGTTCAATTCTGTGTGAAAATTTGCAGGGAAATGAAGCTCCTTCTACTACTCGTAATAATAAATTTCCATCACTTTCTGTCTTTTTATTTGCCAAGTTTCAATTGCAACTGTTTTATTCTATCTAAGATAAATGGGGTTTTCGAAAGGCCAATCGATTCGATTTTCAATATCTGAAGTGGTTACGGCATTTACAGTAAAGCGTATTCATGAAACAAATTGGAAATGTACCAACTTACAACTGCAATGCAACAGCGCTGCAATTGACTCCCACATTGACGTGTATGTATGTAACAAGTTAAGTACGTATGTATGAAAGCGAGTGCANTATAAAAGAGTTTTTCCTTAAAGCGTTCAATTCTGTGTGAAAATTTGCAGAAAATAAAGCGCCCTCAACTACTCGTAATAATAAATTTCCATCACTTTCTGTCTTTTTATTTGCCAAGTTTCAATTGCAACTGTTTTGTTCTATCTAAGATAAATGGGGTTTTCGAAAGGCCAATCGATTCGATTTTCAATATTTGAAGTGGTTACGGCATTTGCAGTAAAGTGCATTCATGAAACAAATTGGAAATGTACCAACTTACAACTGCAATGCAACAGCGCTGCAATTGAGTCCCACATTGACGCGTATGTATGTAGCAAGCGAGTGCGAAAATCTCCCAATCCTCCCAAACATGTACATATGTATAGACATGTCTATGTATGTAAATATATATGTATGTATGTAGGAATATGTATATAGCCCAGAGATTGAGCCAACATTATCCGCCGCAAGTTGAATCACCGAAGTGCACTTGTTCGGTGATAGATAACCGGCCAGCTTGCGATGACAATTCCATTACCCCCCCTGGCTACTTGCTTATTGTTTCTGTTTGCAGTTTATTTCCTTATTTTTGCGTTGCCCATTTGACCAATTGATGGAAATTTAACAAAGGAAAATCGAAAACGGTAAATGCATCAAATATGTATGCATATGCANCCCTGGCTACTTGCTTATTGTTTCTGTTTGCAGTTTATTTCCTTATTTTTCCGTTTCCCATTTGACCAATTGATGGAAATTTAACAAAGGAAAATCGAAAACGGTAAATGCATCAAATATGTATACATATACATAAGTATGTAGTTTGGTAACTTCATCATACATATGTATGTATGCACGTGTGTATGTGGAAATATGCGTATAATTAGCTATATAAAAGGGAAACTCTGATCTGCTAGAGAGCGTTTTCCCTTTGTCACTTTTGTTTGAACTACTCTTTTAGTTTGTGGGCAATATTTTTCCTTTTATTTTAGAATTTCTGGCTTTTGAATGACAAGACAGTTAATGAAAAATTTTTGCATTACACGAGTATGTTTGTTTTGTTGGAGAATAGTTTCAGTTTTAAGGCGATCTTGCTCAGTCCCTATGTAGAGCCACGATTTTGCTGAACGATATTAAAAGCGATCTGTAAACTAAGTTTGGGATGCTCGTATATTTTTAATCTAAGTATCAGTACATCGAGGGCTTATATTCAATACCCTTTATCAGTAATTTTCACTCAAAGTACTTTCCGTTCTAAATAAGCACCGATCTGGGCATTAACTGTCATCACTGATGTTAATTTTAACTTTGCAATTCAATAGTAAATTCTTCTTACAGGCGATAAGCAAGGGCAGCATTAACGTAATAGATTAAGTTTTAGATGGATTTTTCTATCAGAATGTATTTATTGTTTTTTTTTTTTTAAATTTGCAGAAATGTACTATGTAGTGGGTTTTGAACATAAGCCATGCCTAGTTTTGGAATTCACCTGCTCTAAATATATTAAGCTCTGTTCGAAATGGAAGAACATTTCGAGGCCAAACCAAGTTTTCGACAAGGCAAATCTTTCTCGTCTGTCAACCTCTGCCACCACTCACTGGGAGCTCTTCTGGCTATGCTTCTGAAGTATTTGTACGTCTACAGCCTCTATATAAGCTAGGTCTACTACTTATATAGTAAATCATTTAATATATGTACTCTTCTGTGTTTTCAGATATATCACGAAAAATGCGATTAAATTTGAGCTTTTCTCAAGCTTTTACTCAAGCTCTAAGAAAGAATCAGAATTAAAAACCAGGGGCCTCCAAAATGAACAGATATTAACCTGAATAAATATCTGATCATTTTTGTATTCTCATATGACACAGCAACGTGGAAGATGTCTGATAAAGATGAGGTGTGTTCGAGGGCATTAGAGAGAATAAATCTATGAAAGGCCAAGCTCAGATGGATGCCTCTGCACTTGGTTGGTATAACTGCAATGAGAAATAGAAATACCGCCCCTCTTACCCAGCTGTCTAGCGGAACTCATTTATCTCTTGGAAATGTCTGCCATTTCGGAGATCAGAAATTGTCGATAAATCTCCGTGTGCCATAAGGTCAAGAGCGTGAGAGAGACCCCATCTATTGCTATTAGCTCCCCTGTATCAATATAAGGCAAGTGATGGCCTGCTCCTCCCTCTTAGGTTTTCACAAGTATGAGTTCCTATAGGATATAAAGTTAGATTTTCAAAATTCAAATTCAATTGCGGTTCCTACCATTTATCGCGGAAAAGTTAAAATCGAGCGTACCTACATGACGTATGAGTACCTTTGGCATCTCATCTGAGTAACTCATACGCCATGTGTGTACCTTTGATTTTAACTTTTCAGTTATAAACGGTAGATGAAATATCGATCCGTTATTTGGAATTTTGATCAAATATCGATCCGCAATTTTGAATTTGTAAATTCTGATTTCAGATTCGTAGTCAGCGACCTCAAGAACCCAGATTCTAAAATTTTAAGCGAATCCAATCGATTATCATTTTTTTGTACGCTATATTGGGTCCACCATTTTGAATTTTTCTAATCAGACTCTAAATTCGTAATGAACCACCATAAAAACCCACGGGAAAAGCATTTCAGCCTCAATCTCATTGAAATATGGACTATTTTAAAATGAAAAGTACGGCGCCTAAAGCGGGCAGATGATTAAAACTTATCATAAATTGAAACAAGTAGCGTCCTCGTACACTAAGTACATATATAGATACATACATAGATATTTTAATACTTATCCACCAGATTTCTGTTGATGAAAGTCCACCTGTTTTTAAATAAAATAATGCTTTGTAGAAGCTTCATTATTCGGAACGGGGGTCATTTTTCTACCATGTATGTAACTATTTATATACGAATATGTACATACATACACACACACATTTACTTTGTATTAAAATTCGCTTCGTATTGTCTCCGTCAAAGTGCACTTTCGAACTCTGCCTTTGCTTCCATTCTTAATTCGTTGCAATTTTAAACTTTATCGAATGGGAAATTGGCTGAGTGGGATTCTACTTTAACCTTCTGATTTCTTTGGTTGAAACAATTTTAACTTTTACCACAGCTGCTGCCATGCAAACATATGTATGTACATTTGTATATCTGTGAATTTTTCTCCCCCCCCATGGATGTTTACTTAGAAACTCTTTTTTGGCCGACAAAAACAAAAGGCCAGTTCACAAAAGTCGGCAAAGCAAAAATTCCTTTATATAAATACAATGGGCGGTGCGTTTTCCCAATACGGAGTTTTGCGCGAATGGACAGTCAGTCAGGGCACGTTGCTGCTGCTGAAAATGTTCTGTTCAAATAAAATTGTATTGGAATTTTCCATTAAAAGTAACATACGTCCGCCGAGGATAAGCGAAGCCAAAACAATTGTAGCATACGTACATATCGACGGCTGAGTGGAAGATCGACGGCTATCTCAGCAGCCGGTTCAAAAACGCCCCACCTCTATCCCACCATCTATCAATCATCTACAAACGATTGGGCATCACTTTGTCGGCCATTGACCATTCTATCGCTTAGGTAGAAAATATTGGATTTTGAATTGTATTTTATTTTCGAAATTAAGAAGATCTATCGAACGTTTTTTTTATTTCTCTCTCTCATATATATAATACCATGATAAAAACATAGCAAGGTATAACCGTTCTCTCAATTTGTCGGCCATGATTTTTTTTTGAAGTTTGCCAACATTTTAAAATCATATAAAATTGAAAATAAAAAATTTAAATTGTTCGAAATTGTTGTTGCTTGAGATTGAAAATGAAAATGTGTGTGTGGGTTTGTGAGTAAATTTAAAAATTAAATTGTTTGGAAACGTCAAGAATTTTAAAAGTGACTCTCAGCGGTTCTACCTTACTATATTTTTATCATGTATAATACTACTTTTCTATTAAAAAGTAGATAATTTCTTGCACATTCCCTTAGGTCATGTTGCTTAAGCTACGCTTTTAGAACTTTTCATACATTTTTCGGAAATACAATTGCAGCTCGTACATACATATGTAAGTCTACACGTATTGTAAGCAATTTTATCATTTACATTTACCAAATGCCGCAAAACTGTACTCTTATCCTCTGCACACTTAACCAAACCTCATACATTTAAGAACTATGCAGTTAGCCGAGAGCGTGAACAAGTTGTTGCAGTCAATTTCAGTTGACACTCAGTACTTCAAATTGCGGCAAACAAGTAGGGTTTTTGCATAGATAGCTCTTGCTGTTCTCAATGTTGACATTCCAAGCATGCAATGTCACTTATGGCACTTATACAATAAAGCAAACAAATCTCATATCCAGACTTTACTTGTAATATGCAGAAGGAATGACATGAATGCCCCCCACAATTCCCACAGCCGTCGCGACGTTTTTGTCTTGTAGAAATGCAAAATGTCGCATGCTCAACCACACGCGCTCCTTCCTATTGAAGCTGATAGGTTTTGGGCTTTTTGGAAGCTGATGACGGTTAGTATCGCTGGCTTGGTTGGCGTTGAAGTACGTTTTACTTTCATGCAATTCTATAAAATTTAGACATGAGCGTATTACCATAAACTCCATGTCAATTACGCACTGCGTACATATGTATGTTTGTGAAGCTGTGGCAGAAGTTGCTTGACGCAGATATGAACTGGGAAATTATTACATGAATATTTAAATNCGTATTACCATAAACTCCATGTCAATTACGCACTGCGTACATATGTATGTATGTTGGTGAAGCTGTGGCAGAAGTTGCTTGACGCAGATATGAACTGGGAAATTATTACATGAATATTTAAAGCTAGGTTTGCATCTCTTTTCCCAGTCATATGTACATAGGTTTGTGTGCATGTACAAGTATTTGCATTGCCTGACGTGTTTGCACAGACAGCAGGATTGTTTTAGTTATGAAAATATTATTGTTTATCTTTAAAACAAATCGTTCAACTGCATTCCTTCATTTCGATAGTTTTCTTCCTCTGTGTACACACACGTACATAGTATACATATACATATATATGTAATATGTATAGCTGTAGTGGTGAGATTTGGGCAGGTTGGCATTTGCACTTGGCTTCCTAGCTGTGGGGTTTGCTTGACCCAGGAGAGATGGTGTTGGCGGGAAGTGGGTTAAAGTAACCGGAAGTCCATTTTTTAATAACCATAAACATACATACATGTTTTTACTACACATTTGAATTCTGGGGATAGAAATACGTAACTTTTGTTTGAATTTTTTTTTTAATCGGAAGAGCCTCACCTGTGACCTTCTTCAACATCTAAATGACCCTCGAACTTCAACTCGTCCTGAACTTAAAAAATGAATGAGAATGTTTTTATTGTAAAATGAAAAAATATGAATCACCAAGTCCGGGAAGCTAGTATTACCGACTCCGGTTTCGACCGGAAGTGTCTTTAGCCTACCGGTAGTGAATTATTTTAACCGGAAGACCATTCTAGAAAAAAACGTTTCCAACAAAAGACATAGTAGGTAAATTAAAGTACTGTGTAAATTTTTTGCGTAAAATCTCCCTCTGATTTGGGATTCTTTTGAAGACGGGTTCCGATATGTCCCTTTTAGAAAACCGTACTTCCGGTCACTTTAAGCCTCTTCAAGTTGAAACCGAAGTCGGCAGTAGGACCAAAAGATAAAGATAATTTTTTTAATACAACAAAAAACATTTTTGGGAATATATAAGACACCGGGGGCTAGTCGGACGCTGTGGATGAAGCTCCATACATGCCACAATACAGTAGTTGAGAGCAAGGACCGAAAACTCCTTCCAATTTTAGTTTAGCTCTGCATGAGAACAAAATGTTTTCGGGAACGTTACCACTCAGAACAAGTATCGTGAACGTTTTCAGGCAGGATCAAATAAGAACAAAAGTCTGGGGAACGTTCTGCTATCGAAAAAAAACGAGATCAAAAGTGTTAAGAACGAGAGGGGAGTGTACGATTTTTAATTCTAAGCCAGAAGAAGTCTGGGTTATTTAAGTTTCCACATCGTTTATCATTAGGGTGAATTGTCCATTTAGGGATACATTTTTATTTTTTTGTGCAAGAAAAGTTCGTGTCTTAAGTCTTTCGTTAATTTAATTTGCATAATTATCTTTCAGTACTTTTCTAAGGACACTACTATGGGATGCTTCTGAAGTCTCCGTAGCAACAGCTGAATAAAGATCACAAAATGAATAAGGCTTGAGCATAAAAATATACAACGCCCCCAGAAAAACATAACATATTCATAATGGTAACGATTTTATATTGAACCCCTTCCGCGTTTGGGTTGCATATGTTATTCAATTAGATTTTTAGCGATCGAGATTCTGCGTAGCGATTTCAAGAATACCACGCCTGCTCGGTTGTTACCGATGTTAGCACCCGAACAGGCACTAGGCACGTCAGAAGCAAACTTTATGAAAGGAAGGACGTGATACGCGGCTACATACCACAACCTCTGGACCCAACGCTTTAGAGACAGTTACATAGTAACCGGCATTCACCTTCAACAACTCTCGCTCCATGAAAGTCATCATCGAAGTTCAACCGCCACACAATGCAGGGCGAGGAGCTTCAGCTGGCTCGTGAGATCCACGTTACTCTGGCACAAATAAATATAGTCTAGAAATCGTTGCAGGTTAAGTTCATACCTATCTAGACTCGGCCCTGACGTCTCCAACGCGAATACTTTCCCCTTCTTCACATGCACCCTCAAAACCTACTCAACTATCACATCTCTCGCTCATTGATCTACAGCTAGTGGAACTTGACGGAGCGATTAAAGATAAGCTGATTTTAGCCAGGGCTAAAAATCCGTAACATCAACGACGTCCATTTCTAAAAGGTTATACAGTACGAGCGCTCTTTGTGTTATTTACAGTTACTTTAAAGTTTCAAGTGGACGAACAAATTAATATTCAAAAGGTTTTTCTTGGATGATTCTTTACACCTTTGTCGTAGATTAACACACAACAAAGTATCAATGAAGTTTTTGCGGCTTTTGGTGATGAAACACCATTCGCTGATGGAACATCGAGAAGATCCGAGAAGGTCATCCAATACCGGTTAGTATGCCAGAAAACATCAATGCTGTACGCAGGACTATAATGGAAAGCCGTTATGTGACACATAGCGAGATTTAGGCGGCCCTCGGGAGCCCCTAACATATGTACATACAATTATGGTCGTTGGAAAGCAATGACCGCGTTGGATCCGGCATAATGTTGATAAAGCTCGAGCCGATCGGTGTGAACAACCCCTCCAAAAATACTAACACGCTACGTCCAGTATGTTAAATCACATCGTAACTGTTGACGTAGCTTGGAAATATGCATATGAGTTAGAAATATAAGGCCGATCAGGTGCATGGATCTCTCAAAATTAGAAAAAAAAATCTTTCAACAGGCCATTCGAGCAGTATCGAATTGATTGGCCATCCGCCGAACAGTCGTGGGCTCGAATCGTAGCAGCCGTGAACGAGCAACTTCTCCCGTAAAAATGCATATTTCGGATTTTCAAAGCCGTGAACGTAGTACTGGTACACGACTATTATAATCCGAAATATGAATTATTACGAGGCGAGTTACTCGTTCACAACTGTTACGATTTAAGCCCTAATTTGGTGCCTAATGGTTTTTTTATGTTTCCGTACATCAAAGATAAAGTTCGCAGACAAGAATCATCATCGCCAGAAGAAGCTGGTGACATGTTCAAAACCCAAGTTTTTAAGATACCGACTCCACAGCGGGAAAAATGCTAGAGTGAAGGTGGGCGGAGGCGGCGAGGTATCTCCAGCTCGGCTTTTGAGTGAGGCTATGAACCGCCATTTACAAAAATGCAACCTCTGAGCCCATGAAGTCCTTACAAAAATGTAAAAAACCAGTACTTGGCGTAGATCCTCGCTTCGAAAGGTTGCCTTTGAAAAAAGAAATAAATAAAATAATCCTCATCATTTCAACACCGGCTACACCAGCCACAGTATTTCAAAATAAATTTTTCTTTATAGAATTAGTTAATGGGCCGTATGCAAGGCATATCAAACAGGTAGTAGCATTAGTGCAAAAACAACATTTGCGTGTATTTTGTTGCTGCTTCTAATATCNAGGTTGCCTTTGAAAAAAGAAATAAATAAAATAATCCTCATCATTTCAACACCGGCTACACCAGCCACAGTATTTCAAAATAAATTTTTCTTTATAGAATTAGTTAATGGGCCGTATGCAAGGCATATCAAACAGGTAGTAGCATTAGTGCAAAAACAACATTTGCGTGTATTTTGTTGCTGCTTCTAATATCGAAAGCATGATAAAAACATTACAAGGTAAAATCATTGAGAGGCAGTCTGACGTTTGTCAACAATAGGAGTGTACTTGTACGCCCAACTATCTAAAGTTTTCGAAAAATTTTACTGGTTTTGCGTTCTCGTACCCAAAAAACTTGCAAAGTAGGGGAAATTGAGAGAGCAAAATGTGAAAGAGAGCTGGAAATTTCTGCTGGAAAAATTTTTCCCAGCTAAAACTTGCAAGTAAGAAAATCAGCTGATCACAAACACATGTTTGTAAATAAACAAAAGAAAATATGGCCTTTTTGAGTTATTTATTGCAAGTTCTAACTATTATTAATGCTAGTATACAACGAAAAAGTGAGTAAATTTAATAAGCACAACGTTTGTTGAGTTTATTTTTCGTTCATTTGCTATTAATCTCCATTTTGTTTACTCTAGTGTGTGCTGACAATGGTTGCCGTATGACATTTTTCGTTTGTACCATAATTTTCCTTTAAATATACCAAACTAGATTTAAATGCAGGATATTGAAATGTTTTTTTGCTGAAGTTTTCGGTTTTGGTAGGTTGATTGTTGAAATGAATTTTATAATTTTAAAGCTGTATCTATTACATTTCTTTTGGATCAATGATGGGTGCTTGGAGGAGATAATCTTGTTTTTGAATGCGTCACCATGTGATATCCCAAATAATTATGAAAAAAAAAAATAACTTATTCATTCCGATATAATTAATTTGTATTGAAAAAGGTTTTTCTTATCCAAAACTATTCAATTGTATAAAATACCAAATCGGGGGAAAATGTACCAAGCAGAGAATAAATTGCCAAATTAATCACCAGTGGCAACTGTGTAAGTGATCAGCTGTTTCGAAGGTTGCAAGTTTTTGCAAATTTTGCGTTCTCGTACTTCTGTTGATATTTCGTCTCTTTGAGAACGAATGCTGCTAAATTCTCAGAACTTTTGCTGCTGGAGAATTTTGTCCTCTCAATACGAGTACACTCCCAGCCAGCAAGAAAACGTACATTTAACGAACATTATGTTTTACGAGGGATTCTCGTATCGCCAAAAAGTTAGAGAAAAGCTCGTAAACGATAAAACAAAAAAATATAATAGAAAGAGGCTTGTAGTAATTTGTCAGCACAAGAAAAAATTTTAGCTTTGTTGACAATTTTTCTTCAATCACAATATTTTATAAGTAAGTAGTTTGTTAAATATTCAATTTAAGTAAATTATTAAGTATGTAATTTATTGGCAGACTGGTGCAAATGCAAAGGACGATCTACCACTTTCTTTTATAATTAAACTTCTTGTAAGTAGCTACTACATATGTAATTCAAAAATACAAATTAATTTAACGAGTTTTGCAATTCCAATGTTTTTTACCACTTTTTACTTAATTAAATTTTCCGATTTCCAATGGAGTTTAATTTTTCACTTTATTTTCTTAGGTGCTTTTCGTCAAAAATTTAACTCCGACGAAGAAGTTTTTATTCACGTTGCAAAGAAGCACTTCCAATATGCACACGACCGCCAAAAAAAATTTGCAGCCCATCGGCAAAAAAGATAAAAAATAAATTCAGCTGCTTTATAATATATATTAAACCCCTCTTATTTAATTGTTAACTTGTTAATAGATAGTTTTTTAATATTTATTTATTTATCTGAAAATATCTTCACATATACCGTGCCGGGAAAAAATATTGGTACAGAGAATTTTTCGCCATGAATGCAAAGTTTTTTATTCTGATTTCTTCTCTAATTGTTTTTTATAAAAATATAGTTAGTATGAAGTTTTACTTTCAAATCAGATTTTTTAGAAAAATTCAAAGTATGCAGTTTTATAGCCCATTTAATTTTAGTATAATAAAGTGCGCGCTTGAATAGATAGAAAACCTCTTTGTTTTTT
>NW_016158305.1:55931-61857 GCF_001687245.7 Rhagoletis zephyria | reverse complement strand
TGGCAATTTTTTATACGCAGTTTCTTCCAAAAAAAAAAATGTTGCACATAATTTGCATGGAAGAAACTGCGTGAAAAAATTGCCAAAAATCAACTTCAAGCTTGCACTACGTTATACTAAAATATAATGGGATATAAAACTGCATACTTAGAATTTTTCTCAAAAATCTGATTTGAAAGTAGGTCTTCATACTAACTATATAAAAAAAAAACAAAATGTGCGAAAAGAAATTCAAGTAAAAAACTTTGCATATGTACATTGCGAAAAATTCTCTGTGCCAATAATTTGATCCGGCACTATAAATATTTATTAATTATAATTCCAGTCAATAAAAGAACTACAATAATTTGAATTAATTAATTGCCTCTATTTTTAGCATTCAAAAACAGTAGATAAGGCAGTGTAAAAAGACGCTTTTTTAACGTAAATAATCGTTTACGAGACTCGTTTACAATTAAAAAACGGACGTAAAAATATTCGCATACGAATGCTTTTTCGATCCGTTTACGACTGTTCGTAGGCGATGCACAATTTAAAGCGAAAAAGTGCTCGAAAAAGAGTCGTAAACGGCTATCATAAACGATTTTTAATCCGGTTTTTCTTCGAGAAAATTTCCAATTACGAGCTTGTTTACGATGATTTTGCTGGCTGGGCACCTAATATAATTTAAAATTCGCGCTCAGGCTCACACACACATTCTCATTTTTAATCTCAAACAACAACAATTGTGAACAATTTAATTTTTTTATTTTCAATTTTATATGATTTTAAAATGTTTGCAAACGTCAGAAAAAAATCATAACGAATTCTGAAATAGGGCGTTCTTAAAAAGCTTTTTGAGATAGAGCGTTTTCGAACTGGCTGCCGAGATAGGTCGATCTTCCTCTCAGCGATCGAAATGCTTTTTCTTAAAATTTTAGACCTTTTTCAAATAAATTTAAGTGAAAGGTATGAAATTTTAGGTAAAAACAATTGCTTAGTTTTAATGCATACGGCCCAATATCAAATAATACAAGTGGAAGTCACCGCACTTTCATCAAATTTCAAGTTTCGTTCCATAAAAAACTAGAGCCGAAAAAATTTCAAAAAATGGGTTGGAAAGTGAAACCAGGGCTCGACTTTTACAACTGTTACGATTCAAACCCTGATTCTTATAGGATATTTTCCGTACAATCAGAACCTAAAATTAGAAATATTAGATTGGCTTGTTTTGGAGATATTTTGACTTAAAATTGGCAAAATACTGCTTTTTGGAATTTTTTTTAGACATCTACTTATAATGTTATAAGGGGGCCTGGCAAAATCTTTTGAATAAGGTGTAAAAAAAGTTAAACATTGATCTTTTAGCAGAAAGGTATACTTTTCGATTCGTGAACGGATGTTACGATTCAAGCCCAGGGGTCGAATCGTAACAGTCGTGAACGGGCAACTCGCCACAACTGTTACAATTAAATCCCAGGGTTTAACTTTCTTTACATCTTATTAAAAATATTCCTTCATGTAGATACTGTTTTTATATTATAACGGTTCAAAATATGCTAAAATAATTCGTTTTTTGACACCTTTAATTCAAAATATCTCAAAAACTAGAGCCAATCTGAAATTTCAGAATCTGATGCTGCCCAGAAGATAATTTTGGTAGGCCTTCTTAAGTAAAGCCATTCTAAGAGACCTAGCCAAGAAGGGCTAAAAAAGTGCTTATTTGCATGCCTTCTAGAAGGGCTTAACCATTTATAATTTACGCGAATGCATACATTTATATATTTAGCATTACAAATGAATTTCAATAAACATTTTAAGTTGCAACAACACATAATTGATATAAACCGTAAGCAAATATTGCAAAGATGTAAGATTTTTATAAATCAAAGAAGCAACTTTAAAAGAACTTTTCCAAATGGCCTTCTGAAGTACGTACTATAAAAGCCCTTCTGGAAGGCCTTCTATGGGTAGCGAAAGAAGCCCTTCAATTTGTGCCACTCCATACAAAAACGAAAGGAATGTAGAGTGGTAGGCCTCTTGACTCTCAGGAAGGCCTTTCGGAAGGGCTTTTAACTCCTGAAATTATCTACTGGGTGCGTACAAAAATTTATGCGACTCGGCTCTAATTGACTCCGCCGCAAAATTTTGTTGGCCAGTGTAATGCTTATATTTTTTCGAACGATTGCACCATCGCCAAATTAAAAACTCTGTACGTTGAAAACTAATGTAAAATAGTTTGCAACAACTTTATTGACATTTACTATATGTATAACTTTTTTCAGCTAAAACAAACGCGGCTCGCTGATAACTTCTGCTGAACCATCTACATTTTGTTCAATTTCAATCGAATTTATTCGTATCATTGTATTTGGAGAGCGCTGGAAATTGATACGCATATACTGTTTCCTGCGCTTCTTTTTGAAATGGGTTTTCGTGTGTGTCAAAGTTTTCTCAATAATTGTAGCGCTCACGTTTACCAAACCCTGAGGTAGCAAAGGCCGACCTATCAATGTAAAATCTTTTGCTCCCGCTAACAGTACTTTCTCTAAACGAATTTCATCGCCAGTTGTTGGTGGCCAATAGCCTTCCACCAGAATTATGTCGCCAGTAGTAATCTTAAATTGTTTACCACACAAATGCACAATAGCAAATATACGTCCCTCCTTTCGAGCTGCTACTTGTGAATTAACTTTATTGAAGACTTCTTGGCATTCTTTTTGTTCAATTTGTGAAGTTTTATCGCTTCTGTTTCCTACTGCCGGGGCATTCACTAGCGAAGGTTTTTGTTGTTGCGCAAAGCGCGATGTGATGCTCAGCGAACGAATTGTGTCTGCAGTCGATATTAAATGAAACTTTGTAGAAAGATGGAAACGAATGCACTTACGTGTTAAGCTATTGACAAGGACAGGTTGACGCACCACCGAAAACAATCCTTTGGCTAGAAACTCCATATTTTCGTTATTGAAGAAATATTCCTGAACTATTGCACACACTCTGCATTCTAACCAAAAAAGAATCCACTCCAATTTGACAACCAGCTGATACAATTCTTCTTCTTTACTCATTGCGCAGGTGCAGAAAGGCGTACAAGGTATTCACAATGGCGTGCTGGTATGTGCAAATACAGTTGATGCTCTTTTTACCCGGTTTTGTTTTACACAAACCGAATTCATAGCGACAGCGATAGTAAAAAACCAAATACTGGCATGTGTTTTGTTTTTGATAAACAAATGTCAAATTTCAGAGGGAAAGATATTCCGAACACTCTAATTTTCTCACTCACTCTAGCGAGATAAGAAGTAACCTAACTTTTAAATTTTACAATTTACGAATAAGGCAAAGAAATGCATGCAAATATTCAGTGCCTATTATTTTTTCACCAAAATTTTAAAATGCCAAAATGTTGACAAATGAGTAACCTTATTTTTAATGCAAATTTAGGACTGCACTGCAATTCAGAAGAGGACCTTCAAAATACAGCGAAAAAGGGCCTGTCCAGAGCAATACAATTCTTAGCTCAAATTCAGGAGAGACTTTGTTCAGAAATGTAGGAAATGGCATATAGGGCGTGTTTATTTTTTCATTCGGGGTCTAGAATAGAAAAGTCATAGTTTATTCGGAATAATGGGAAAAACGTAATAGAATATAATAAAATTATTAGGTGTATTGTGGAACGATTTGCCGTCATCCTTTGTCAAATTTGACATTGAATATGGCACAACACCAAAACCGGTTTGTCTCCAAACCAACTTTGACAAAGGATGTCGGCAAATCGTTCCACAAACATTATACTCCTACCCCGTCGGAAACGCAAACAACCACAAAGAAGAAACTATTAGGCAGCAGCTAGAATAAGTAAAAAAAATGTATTCCGAACGTTTGAAATGAATAAAGAAACACATCCATAAAGAATTTGTACAAAGGGACCGCATGAGAATTCTGAGTAGTAATTCGATAGTTCATTAGGCAGAAGCTGCTTACAGCTGGACAGTGGCTACTTAGAACGAGTGTTATCTAATTTTGTGTCTAGCGGCTTGATAGTTTTCCTTGTCGGACACTAGACGGAAGAAAGTAAATCTGACCAGAGGCACTCCAATATCGAGATTTATTTCCGGCAGGGTATGTATGCACATTAGGGTGGTCCAAAATAAGTAAATTCGGGATTTTAATGCTCTCACCCCCTACGGTTGTTCTATATTGAAAAGAAGTATACCCCTATTTTTAATTTCGAAATCAAGCGCTAAAAGTTTTTCATGTATTTTATAAAGAAAAAATTAATTTTCAAGCAATAAATAAACCCGACTTCAACTCTCTTATAAAAATTTAGGATTATTGTTCATTTCTTCACGATCCAGTTATACAAAATTAGTATGAGACCAACTTTCCGATGAAAAAAGAATTATCGAAATCGGTTAACGTGGTACAAAGTTATGCGGTAACATACATAAAAAAAATATTCCGAGAACTGATAGCCTTCTCCTCTTTGTGAAGTAAGTTAAAAAACAACTTTTCGTAGAAATAGTATAGAATTATTGAAAATCAATATTTTTCGAACAGAAAACTGTGGTTCTCTTCAGGAGACTTCCAATAAATATATACAATTGTTCCCAGTAGATAATTTAAGGAGTTAAAAGCCATTCGGAAAGGCCTTCCTAAGAGTCAAGAGGCCTTCCACTCTACATTCCTTCCTCCTTTATTCTGTGTATGGAGTGGCACAAATTGAAGGGCTTCTTCTTTCGCCACCCATGGAAGGCCCTCTAGAAGGGCTTTTATAGGACATACTTCAGAAGGCTCCTTTAATTTATAAAAATCATACATCTTTGAAGTATTTGCTAAAGATTTATATCAAATATGTGTAATTGCAAATTTAAATATTTATTGAAATTCATTTCTAATGCTAAATAATATAAATGTATGCATTAGCGTAAATTTTAAATGGATAATACCTTCTAGAAGGCATGCAAGGAAGCACTTTTTTCAGACCTTCTTGGGTAGGCCTCTTAGAATGGCTTTACTTAAGAAGGCCTACCTAAATTATCTTCTAGGTTTTTTAAAATTTTTTTTATTTATCCCCAATTGCATTTTCTGGGGTTTTGGCAGACCTATAAAGTATAGTTACTATGAAAAAATAGTTTAATAAATAATTGGGTATTGTTATTGGGATTCTCCTGAAGTCGCCTGGGTAAAAGATTGTCGTAAGCGCCATTTTGACGATTATTAGTTCTAGATGCTGTTATATATTTTGAGATAAGGTCTTTCGATTGGTGTTATCAGTTTTCAGATATCTTCTCTAGTTTCCGAGATATTGACTACAATTTTTTCGATAATTTAGTAAAAATTTAGTTAGTGATGCAGTCATATTAAACTAATCCATATCTTAGAAATGGTGTTCTCCATTTTTGTATATATCCTTTAGTTTCTGAGATATTGAGTAAATAAAGTCGTTAATTTAGTAGAAATTTTGATCACATTTTGTCGTATTTCATACAAAGTGGCTGCCAAATTATGGACAAATGGCGCTTAACGACAACATTTTACTTAAGAAAATCTTTCATAAACTCAAAACTATAAACATTAAAAATTAAATAATTTAAGAGATTTGTGAACTAGTAACATTTTCAGAGACTTTGGAGAAAATCTAACTTCGCGTTTTTGAGAAATCGTATTCCAAACTTCAATCGCGATTTCCCACAACCTACCGAAATTAACATACGACAATCTTTTACCCATGCGACGATATGTACATATATGTATGTATGTTGAATTGCGCCCAAAATAAGTGATAAAAATTTTTGGCAATAATATTTTCTGTTAACAAAATGTTCGGCAGCGTGTAAAATAGGTGTGTTAGTTGGAGCATTGGCCATCAATGGGCGGAAAAAAGCTTTTTATACAAATTTAGGTGCAAATGTATGTTTTTTTTTTTTTTTTTTTTTTTTTTTAT
>NW_016158305.1:39246-54079 GCF_001687245.7 Rhagoletis zephyria | reverse complement strand
AATGGCGAACGCATTTTGAAGAGGACTTTGCTCTGGGAACAGGGTGGTCACAATCTTGTTGAGTAGAGTTGCTGGGGCCGGCGATTCATTTTGGGATTTCAGCCGCTTAAAAACTATTTTATAGGCTGTACCCCACGGTTGCCTTTCTGCTTCATCGCACAGTGATAAGAAGGATTCACGTTTACTATCTCGGATTGCCTTTTTTAACTTTTTCCGCTTGTCTGCATAGCTCAGGCGGCAGGAGAGCTGTTGTGGCGTTCCATGCGCTCTTTGTGCTCTTCGCCTCGCTTTGTGACACTCGGACCGGAGGGCTGAAATCGAATCATTCCACCAATGGACCGGTTGCTGGTGAATTTTTCCGGACTTCCTTGCCATGGAGGTATTACATGCTCTTCGTATCATATGCATGAACCCGTCAACCTCTTCTGCGGCTGCTTTAGTTGCTGTGTGTTGCTGCAAGGGACTCAGAGCTTCGAGGAATAGGTGTTTGTCAAACGTATGTAAGTATGCACATATGTGTATGTATGCGGTATTGTGCGTTAACTATTATTGCTTTACTAAGCTTTTTGCTCTCTCTCAAACTCTTCTTGCGAGACTTTATTATTTCGTCGAATGTGTTTTATTCGCTTCAGTATTTATGTAAATAGTTTGAAATCCCTGTTTTCTTTTAAGTTTATAATTTTAGGTGTGTATAGTTACAGTCAGTACTAATTTTTACAGGAACCTGCAAATTTTTACTTCAAAAGTGTATAATAACCCAAAAAAATTGCAAGAGAGCCCAGAATCGAGAGCGTAATAACACGGGAGAGCTGTAAACTCTTGTCAGTGAAATTTTTATTAGCAGAAGAATAAAATGTCAAAAGCCGCCATTTGTGGAATTGGTTTAGCGCAAACAAAAGTAAAATGAATGGAAATCAAAATATTAACGATGTACTGGACTTTGTGTTTGTGTGTAAAAAAAAAGAGTTTAAAACTGATTTCTAAATAACAAAATGCTTACAGCAGAATATCAAAACAGTATAACCACTAATCACTCGCAAGTTTTCACTATAACTTTTCCGTTAGTTTTCTCTTCTTCTTAATTTCACGCTCTATTTTGCTTTTACGCTCTCGCTGCAATTTTTCACTGGAGAAGTTACTATACACACCTTTTGATGTGGTGATTTTGTTTTAGTTAATTGTGTTAGTAGTGCTCCGACATTGAAATTCGGTGGTTCGCTTTTTGTTACTGATTACCTTTGCTGTGCTTCATCAATTAAAATTATGACTCATGAAAAAAAACTAGAAGTAAGTTAGTATACTACTGAAATACATTTTTCTATTAAACATGTACATACATATGTATGTACATATGTATATTTAAACAATTTTAATTTTGATTACAAATCGAGTATCAGACCTTTATTTGCTGCAAAGAAAGCCGCGTTAAAAGAAATTTAATTTATGCTTTAGAAAGCGCTCTCTAATTCTTAACCTTCCTTTGCACGCGCAGGGTGTGTGCGACCGAAAATTGTAGAGCCTGCGCAATTAATATTAGTTGATAAAATAGCATTAAAATTAAAAAAAATTTATTTCTTCTTAACATAAACAAAAAATCTAAGATTTTAAAGGAAACAGTTAGGGGATTCACAAGGCATGTTAAGCGTCGTAATATCTTTAGTCTTAAAATGTTTCTATGTAAATTAACAATTAAAATGGTCTTTGGGGATTTGCTGTGTATGATAAGATGTAATTATATACATATTCTATTCTATTAATTCAAAAACATTTCGGTGTAGTTAGAAATCCTTTAAAACCAATTTCATTGTTTGTTCCATCGTCGATCTTACACTCAGCCGTCGATATACCCGCGTCGCACAGTGGGCCAGAAGAAGGAGAAAGTGGCCAAAGATGTTTTTAGGCTATTTAAACGTGAAAAAATAAGGAAAAAATATTTTAAAGGTATAGGCTATTATCTACTTCGAAAAGTACCGGGTGTCCCAAAATTATGAAATTTTGGAAGTTTTAATAGCCTGAAACGTATTTATTCTATTTTCTACCATTCTATTTGGTATTTTCTGTAGAAAGCTTCTGGTAAAAAATTAAAAAAAAAACAGGGTTGCCAGATATATGAAAATTTATAATTATTCAAAAGCTCCACAGCATACTTTAAATTCTGTAGTAAAACAAAAACCGTTTGCAGAGATAAAACAAATATTTTAGAGTGGGTTTTCACCTTTCTAAAAAGTTACAATTACGTTTATTAAAAAATGTATGCTTATTTAATATCGCAATATGGGTATCAAACGGAAAGTGTTTGAACAAGCTTTAACACTACATGTTTTTGAGTAGGGTTGCCCATCTATCAGCTAAGGCTATCGTTTTAATTAATTAATTCATATTATTTAGGGAAATAAAAACAAGAATTTAATTGAAAAATTTTGATTAAAACCTTATTGCACATCTGGAGGCTAAGCTCTTTTATTGAACACCTAATTTTTTATAATTGAATGAACTTTACTTTACAAAAAATGCCATTTAAAAAAGTAAAAGCTTATTGCACATCCGGAAGCCACATTCTTTCACTTGGTAACTCATTACAAGTCCAACGAACGGCGATGATCTTATAATTTTTGCAAATGTCGCAACACTACTCAAAAAATAATACATCTAGAGGCCCTTTCATTTGACATCTCATGTTTGGTAATTCTAGGAACAGATCTTACAATTTTTTAGAATGGGGGAATTTCTAAGTACTAATGATAATACTCCTATCGATACAGATTATATTAAACAAAATATCGCCCAAATCTGTTTAGTAATTTTCGAGATTAGTGTGGTCAAAAATCTCGACTTTGCTTTATACTATGTAAGGAAGGCTATTCCATTTCATTTGGTATATCATTTTGTTATCCAACACGTGAATATCTTCCATTTTTTAAACAGTTGGCAACCCTACTCGAAATAATAATACAATTTTGCACATCTGGAGGCTAAGTCTGAAAACACTTGGACAGTGACGGTGCAGAGCTGATACCTTAGCTTATTAAGGTTGAATATAATAATTTTCTTAACAGTTGGAAACCCTGTTAAAAAAATAAAACAGCAGTTAATTACAAAATGCGTAAATTATCCGCGATTTTTATTAATGTAGATGTCTCTAGCTATAAAAAAGTTCGCATTTTTTTTAACAGTGGTGGCTAGCATTGGCGATAATCGGCATAGTGTACTTTACTTAAATACATATGTAATTTTTATGCATTCAAATATCTTTTAAAACAAAAAAATAATTGTCAATATATTTTGTTACAGTACTTTTTCTAAGACTCATTGATAGTTTAAATAAATTAAAGAGCTAGATCAGTAATTTTAGAATTCATTAATAAATTGATCAAATTTTGTTACAATTAAGCCTTGAACGCTTTTCAGATTTTATTGTTCATCGGTCGCATAGACCAATGCGTGGGTATAGGAAGGTTAAGCATATGTACAGCTGACTTGTCTGTGTGTGTGAAAATATTATCATATTAAGAGCAAGAGTTTTATTTATTTAAAGTGGGCTAAAAGTTTGGGATAAGATTTCGCAAGAGCTCACCTGCTTGATAACTGAAATCTTGTTGCTTTTTTGGTTTATAATTTTATTAAGTACTAGCAAACGTATTTTTGTGTTGCTAGTGCCTCCCAAAACTCTTATGGCTTCAGTCATAAAAAAATAAAATAGATTTGAAGAGCTTTATGAAGTAAGATTTCGAAACGAATTTTTGTAACCTACTTTATATTTTATGAATGTCGGTGTTAGTTAATATATTTTCGAAGATATTTAATCGTGAAAATTTAATTTACAATTTTATAACTCGATTTCACATGTCGAGCATTTTCTTCAATGATGTATTAATCCAGTATCTACCTTATCTTATCACCTTAACTGAATTAAATTTTTCAAATAGGTAGCAACCCGCCTAATGAATATTTTCGACAGTAAACTTTCTTAAACCTCTTTAGTTTGATGCCCGTATCGTAATATTTAATTTATCTTACCAATTGAATCGAATTCAAATTAAAAAAAAAACAGGTGGCACCTCTACCCAAAAATATTTTTGGCAGTAAACTTTCCTAAACCTCTTTAGTTTGATACCCATATTGCAATATTTAATTTATCTTATCAATTAAACCAAATTAAAATTTTAAAACAGGTGGCAAGCTTCCCCAAACATATTGTTGGCTGTAAGCCTTAAACCTCTTTATTTTGCAATATATATATATATAAATATTGCAATATTTACTTTATCTTATCAATGTACTTAAACTGCAGGTGGCAACTCTTAAGTTAGACCTCTAGCAATGCATCGGTGAAAATTGCATTCAATTCCATGCATTCGTTTATGAGTGATGCGCGTACAACCATACAGACGGACAAAAATTCTAAAAATTGTTGTTTTGGCTTCTGTTGTTGTAAATATTTAATAAATATTCTCCATAGTAATTTTTCTTTAATGTCTATAATGTAAAGACGTCGGTTGACTGTTGAAGGCCCAAATGTTATCTTTGCAAATAAATATGTTAAGAATTGTTGAGTTCAATAATTTTGTTTGCGTTGATAGCTGCGATTTTGAAATTATGTACTTGATGGATGTTAAAATGTGAGCTTAAGCTTAAGTGGGCGCGCAGAAATAAGAGCAAATAAAAAATGTACTAATTACTATTTTTTTCATTCAGCGTTTTTTAAATAATAAGCTTTCAAAGTAAATTTTATAATCAGCACTGAATTTGTGTCATTTTTCAGTTTACAGAAATCACAATTCCCGTACCTTGGGGTCATATCTCGGGACGTTGGTATGGTGATCATACAGTTCGACCGCTGCTAGCTTTACACGGTTGGCTCGATAATTGTGGCAGCTTTGCCAAATTGGCACCCCTACTCATACAAACAATTGGCAGTGTGCTTTGCATCGATCTTCCCGGACATGGATATTCTACACATTTACCACCTGGAACAGTTTACCATTCTCTAGAATATGTACGTGCTGTCCTACGACTGATGAAGGTATACAACTGGCCGAAAATTTCATTGCTGGGTCATTCCATGGGTGGAGCGGTGGTGTTTTTCTTCGCAGCACTATACCCCACTAAAGTGGATGTGCTAATAGGGATTGATGCCATCAAAAGACCGGTTTTGAAGCCACAAGACAAAATAGAATATTTTCGACATGCGATGGGCAAAGCATTGCAAGATAATCAGCGTCTAGTCGATGACACATCCCAGCAGGAACCACCAAACTATACGTTTGCCGAGTGTGAGCAATTGCTGCATAAGGGGTCGGGCTACTCGGTGGATCTGGAAAATTGCAAATATATCTTGGAAAGGAATTTGAGCAGGTCACAAAAATATCCCGAGCGATACTATTTTTCGCGCGACACACGCCTTAAGTACATAACGGCTTTGGATGGAGACCATGCACTTTTCGAAGCCATGGCTATGCGTATTAGTGAAGCTGCAGTTCCTTATGTGGTCATAAAAGCAGGTGCTTCAAACTATATGGACGATGAATCGATGCAGTTAATTCGTTTATTAGAAAAGCATAATCCAAATTTTGAAACACATGTGATTGCCAATGGCAAGCATCATGTGCATTTGAACGAGGCACCGGTTGTGGCAGAGTTGATCGCATCGTTTTTGAAGCGACATCGCCCATTGACAGTTGTACGTGCCGAGCAGCCAGGTGTTGAAAACAAAAACGAAACGGTGGCAAAGGGTAAATTGTGAACTTGAAAACGCATGCGTGTATTTAGATTGTAATTAATGTTTATGAATTAACTAATAAAAAATACTTTGTATGTTTGTACGTGGGCATTCTGTGATATACTTACATATGTACATACATACACACATTGCATAGTATATGCAAGCCATGGCTATAGTATTGTGCAAAAAAATATAAAAAATTTATATTCCCAAAATCTTATATTTTTTTACGTGNTGAAAACGCATGCGTGTATTTAGATTGTAATTAATGTTTATGAATTAACTCATAAAAAATACTTTGTATGTTTGTACGTGAGCATTCTGTGATATACTTACATACATACATAACACACATTGCATAGTACATGCAAGCTATGGCTATAGTATTGTGCAAAAAAATATAAAAAATTTGTATTCCCAAAATCTCATATTTTTTTTTACGTATTTTAAGTCATGAGACCGATAGCATTAAAAATAGGTATCAATGTCCAGGCAGTGCGGCTCTGGAACTCATCCTTTCAGACCGCCTGCCCAGCCCGATATCTAGGGATGCTTCTGCTTGGAATCCTGTCCATTCCGACCAGTGTTGCCAGAACTTTTTGGGCCGACCGGCTAGATTGGCAAAAAAAAGCGGCTAAAAACGGCTAAAATGTTTTAGTGAAAATTCACATGCTTTATTTAAATAAATCGCAAGAAACGAAAGACTAGTTAACACCATTAATTTATATCGAGTGTATATTCCTCATCATCAAATGAATCACTATTTTATATATCACCTGAATTCATTAATTTTAAGAGATCGTCATCTACAGTAAAATTATGGCAGCATTTTTCTTCACGTTTTAAACCGTATATTATATATAAAATAGCGTTTAACGTTTTAACGCACATTGGATTTCTTTGCTTAGTTTTTATTATATTCATTGAACTAAATATTCGCTCTACTTCTGCATTACTTATAGGCAAAACAAGAAAACTAAAAACTAGGTTGCAAAGGTCAGCAAAAGGGTTTTCTCCTAGGGCATTTCGAAATTGTAAACTTCGGCCCAAAATTTTACAGTTGAGTCTTACTCCAGGTATGTAACGTTAACCGTTGCCATTGCATCTCTATTGATGTTATTTCGTCGGCATTATATTTGTGTTTTTGTTGCTGTAATTGAACAAATAGTTTCGGTTTAATTACTCTTAATGCATTTCCAACCGAAAAAGTCAATTTTTTTTTAGTGTGGCAATATTTGTAGGGAGGTGTTGGCGTAATTCCTTTATTAAAGTGATAATAAAATAGCGACCATTTACTCGAATTATTTTCTCGGCTTCGTGGTCAAAAGCGTTTGTGCTTACTTTTGTTTTTAAATACTCTTCAAAACTGTGATAAAACTGAGGAAATGGAGCAAGGTATGGTTCCAACGGGGAGCATATAGGATCAAATGTGTCCGCGCTAATAACCACTAGGGAGCATAGATGCGAAAGTAAAACATTGAGTTCATTAAAAATCTTCATTGGGTCTGCATTATCGCTATCGAACAACTTGTTTACTTTTTGCACCTGAAAATTAGGCAAATAGTAAAATCGGCCAAAAACGGCTAACTTTTTTTTACAAACCGGCTAACAAATCGGCTGCCGGCTAGATCGAATTTTCTCCGGCTAGTTGCTATCAAAACCGGCTAAATCTAGCCGGGAAACGGCTAAAATGGCAACGCTGATTCCGACAGCCGCCACAGCTGCAACAATCGCAACAATTGTAATATATGTATATGTAAAAAAAATTCTAAGCTTTGCCACATATGCCATAAATTTATACTTTGACAGTTGACAGCGGTCTAGTTAGTTGTCAATTTCTCTAAAAATAAATTCTTTTTGAAAATGCCACCTATTAAGTTTTTAGATACGTTAGTCACGAATTTTACGTCAAATTAATATTTTGACAGTTGACGGCAGTCAATTGGACTGACAACTCATTTAAAATGAAATCTTTTTAAAAATTCCACTCATCATGTTCTTAGACACGCTGATCACGAATTGTATATCAAATTAAGAGTCTCAGAGTAGACAGCTGTCAAAATCACTGTAAATTTTTATAAAACTAAGAAAATCTTTTTTTTTAAATGCTCAAACCTGCTCCCAGAGAGCACTCTTCAGCAAACCGACATATGCGAGCAGTCGACCCACATTTCCTGCTCGTTGAGTCGATACTCCGAAGAAGTAGTCCAATTTCAAGATGCTGCAGAGAAAAAGATGCCGCTTACGGGGCCACGCTGCGATCGGCCGCAACGTGAACTATGTGGGACCGGTATAGCGAACTGAAGACGGAGGCGAGACGTTTTTGCCGCAATAAGAAGAGGCCGAAAAACCGGAGTGTGAAGAGCTTGAAATGCTGCCAGGATAGGAAAAACATCCGAAAGTTTTATTAGACAGTTAGGCGACTTACGGCACGGTACCGATGTCAAGAACGTGCTTGAATTATAGAGGAAACACTTTTCCATCCTACTGAATTCTAGCAGCACTGAAAGCTGTGGAGAAGGCAACCCGAGCCCCCGGTCGATGATGCTGGAGTCGATATCCCATCGCCCGATTATGACGGCTGAAAAATGACAAAGCTGCTGGGGCTGATGGCTTGCCAGCCGAGCTAATCAAGTACGTCGGCTAGCAGCTGATAAGGTGCATGCATCAACTTATATGCAGTATAAGGTCAGATTAACGCATGCCCGACGACTGGAATTTAAGTGTGCTCTGCCCAATCCACAAGGTAGGCGACGCCGCCATAAGCGCCTACTACCACTGGATAAGCTTTCTAAGCATATGTTAAAAGTTATCGAGCGTATTGTGCGAACGACTGAAGCACACCACCAACGAACTCATTGGGTCTTATCAGCGTGGCTTTAGACTTGCCAACTTCACCATAGATCTGGGAGAAAAGGAACGACTTTATCTATTTATCAACGTCAAAGTCGCTTTCGACAGCACTAAAAGAAGTTGCCTGTACGCCTCGATATCTGAATTTGGTATACCCGCGAAACTGATACGGGTGTGTAAATGACGTTGAGAAATACCACCAGCTCTAGTAGAATTGGAAAATACCTATCCAAGCCGTTTGCCACCAAACGGGGGTTCAGATACGGCGACTCCCGTTCGTCTGCTTTCTAATGCTGGTGAAGATTATAAGACCTGCAGAACTGAATTGCTCAGGACGATATTTTCGGTAAAAACAAGGGCTACGGTTGTTCTGCCTTTTGGGGATTATATAGAGACGAAAATCGAATGAGTCTGGTGGGGAACGAGGACAAGACGAAGTATCTCGTCATATATTAAACAAACAGTCAGCGAATAAGCACCTTGGTACCCATGTCACTTTTGAGAGTTATAAATTCGAAAGAGTAGAGAATTTCGTTTACTTGAGACCAGCATAGTAATGTCAGTATCGAAATCCAACGCAGAATCACTCTTGCCAAGAAGTGCTACTTTGGACTGATTAGACAGAAGCATGGACAATGACAACATCCGATTAGGCGGCTCTTGAAGTATGTCATAGACATAGTGCAGTGAACTAAATTACAGTGGCCCCGCTGACTTAGCCATCTCTTTCCAATGGACACCGACGCTCCGGCTCTGAAAGTATTCAACGCGGTCGCGTAGCAGAGGAAGAGGGAAACCCCCTACGATCGAAAGGCCGAGTGGAGAAGGGCTAGGCATTTCCAATTGGCGTCAGTTGGCACAGAAGGGAAACGGCTGACGTGATTTCTTGAACTCAGTCACAGGGCATCTTGAAAAAAAAGATTGTAGATTTTTTTGAACCAGTCTAGTAGTAGTAGTCTGTTTCTAGCACAACCACATTTTATTTATGTGTAAAAAAAATATATATATATTTGTATGTATTTTCTGACTTTAAGTTTCATAAAACTGCCACAATACTGTACATAATACGAGCTTGTGCAAACTAATACATTAAATGAGATCAAAGTTCGTTGGTAAAAAATGTATGTTTTATTTTTGCCAGAAGGTAAAGTAACTTGTTTTTTTGGTTAATAAATTAATATATTTTTTTTAAATTTGGAATGCGATTATGAGATTCTTATAATTTATGAATTGGGAGCGTTTTAGTCTGTCACTAACCATACAGTGTGTACTTCGAAATTCAACTGCAGTTCCGTGGAGGCGTGAATTTAAAGAGTATGAAATGTCGGAGAGCCAAGTAAGTAAATAGAATTAACGCACAAGCGAGCTTAGCGAAGCTGCTTTACCCTCTTTTTACTTTTTACAGCCCGTCGAGTTGCAAATTCCCATGCCCTGGGGACACATTGCTGGCTGCTGGTATGGCAGTCGACACCTTCGACCGCTACTGGCCCTGCATGGTTGGCAAGATAATGCCGGCAGTTTCGCACGTTTGGCTCCACTTATAGCGCCACACCGACCCCTATTGGCCATCGATTTGCCCGGCCATGGACGTTCTTCACACTTTCCTACGGGTTTTTATTACCACTTCAACGACTTTATTCGCGTAGTGCATCGTGTCGCTCGCTACTATAAGTGGCATAAAATATCATTTCTTGGTCATTCATTGGGAGCTGCGCTTAGTTTCTACTATGCCGCACTCTTTCCTACCAAAGTCGATATGATCATTGCAATCGATGCACTAACCACTCCATACTTCCCACCAAATATACAAATCTCCTTGACGTCCGTAATGACTGAAAAAGCGCTCAATGAAGAGGATCGTTTGCAAGAGCCAGCGCCCCTCTATACTTATGAGAGTTTAAAAGATTTACTATATCGTGGCTCTGAGCAGTCGGTGGAATTAGAGCATTGTGAATTTTTGCTAGAGCGCAGCGTTCGACGTGTACAAAGCAATCCCGATATGTATTATTTTGCACGCGACAATCGCGTCAAGCTGGTCGAAATGTTGTTCACTCAGCCGGAACTGGTCAATGCACTGGCCGAGCGAGTGCGCAACATTCACTATCTTGTGCTGAAAGCTGAACTTTCGGATTATATAAATTTGGAGAAGCAAAAGGAAGTTATTAACGTTTTACGCGCAAACAATCACACTTTTGAACTGCATATATTGAAGCGTGAAAAGCATCACGCCCATCTGAATAGTCCTCATCGAGTGGCGGCGATTGTAGTGCGATTTTTGCGTATGGCGTATGGCGGTGGAAGGACTAACAATAAGTTAAATGGAAAGCTTTAGTAATAAATAATATAATGCTGATACGAATATATTTCTTAATTAACTTTCGAAAGTAAAAAGTAAAGTAAGCGTGTGTTTGATTTAGGATAATCTAAATAGTATGGGTGACTTAAAAAAAAGGCTGACATATTCAGAGAAAGAAGTGATTTGAATTAAGTGAAGAAGAAATTACCGTCAGTTTTCAATATGTTTTAAAGTGCACACACTCATCGACGACGTAAACGTACGTTAACGTGTCAGCTGACACGATCAAACTTATGCAAATGAAAACTCACCATCGTGTACGTGCGTTGGTTACGCGTGACGTGACGCTCTCAATCAAAAGTAAATTTTATATGCTGCTACGTCCATCAACGTACGTTTACGCTACGTCGTTGACTGCTAGCGCCTTTAGACAAATAAGCAACTGAATCAGTAAACAGCCTCTCTCTTACAGGCCATTTCCACCAACAGCTTAACTGAAGTTTAGAGCTCAGATAAGTTTCAAGAATTTTAAAATGGGTCGATCCGATGACCAAAAGCTTGAAAGCTGCTGAGCGCAATTAGAAATTTATCGCATGCGATATTTTCTCCACTTTTATGCCAGTTTAGCTTGCGGACAGCGGTGTCAATTAAATTCCCCAGTGGTGAAAAAAAAGGAAGAGCGATTAAGGAGTAGCGCTGCGCTGGGGTATCGATGTGTTGTGAATAACAAGTATTTGGGTGAAATTAAAAAAAAATTTATATATATAAAATTGTTGGTCTGCTTCATTAAGATAAGTTTGCAGAAAATAATTAATAGCCAGTTTCACGAAAGTAATTAAAAGGAAAACTAATTTTGTCATCCCTTGTCAAGTTTGGTTTGCAGACAAACCGGTTTCGGCGTTGTGCCGTCTTCAGTGTCATTTTTCGTTAATACGTGTTTCGTGTTAATACGAAAACTTACAATCAAGTATTTTTCAATAAAAGTTTTCCATGTATTTTATTTGGGAAAACCACTTTTAGACCACTAGATATGGAATATACGTCTTGGAAATCAATAATTTCGATCGGAAAACTCTGGTTCTCTTTACCAGACTTCCAATAACAATTTTTGAATACTAAAGATATTTAATTGGCCCTCTTATTTAATATTCTGGTGTTTTTGGCGGACCCATAAAATATAGTTACTATGAAAAAATTGTTAAATTATTATTGGGAATCTCCTGAAGAGAAACAGGGTTATCCGATCGAAAAATATAGATTTTCAAGAATTCTATACAATTTCTACGAAAAGTGGGTTTTTGCCCATATAAAATACATGGAAAACCTCAAATATTTTTTGATGTCAAAATAATGAAATTTCGGTATATTCTAGGGGATGAGAGCGTAAACATTTCGACTTTACTTTTTCCCATGCATTTTTGGATCACCCTAATGTATATACACTGGCGGCCAGAATTTTGTGAATTAATAAAATAATCAGTTGGTTTTTTAAATAATAAACCTTTTAACAAAAAATTTAAGGAAAATTTCGGGTATGTATTTATTTATATCTATCTAATTTAATTTAAGTATCATAAAACATTTAGAAAAATTGGAAAAGTGGAAAGTTGTAGAAAGGCTTTCGCCGTATAATTCATCTTTGTCTAAATGCAGTTAAAAAAAGGTAGGTGCGCCTGGGTCACACTGGAGAAGTGAAACTTACGTTACATATCTATTTTGTCTCATAACAACACACATACATACATACAACATCTGCTTTTGCTTAAGGTTATATTTTTTGTTTTTTTTCTATCTAGATCCCTACCCTACCCCTGTTCATTCTAATTACATTTACAAATGTTATTCTGTTTTCCTTTATCTTCATTTTTATCTTTATACTCTATCGATAACAAAATCGATAGTAACATTCAACAAAATATCGGTAACAAAAAGGATAAAAATATCTATAACAAAATCGATTAGAAATTGGATACAAATTTCGATAGCAAAATTGATAAAATAATATTGATAGCAAAATCGATAACAAAATCGATTTAAATATAAATAACAAAATCGATAAATAATTGGTAACAAAATCGATAAAAATATCGATAAAAAATGGATAAAAACATCGACAACAAAATCGATAAAAATACCGATAACAAAATCGATAAATAATCGATATAAAAATAGATAAATATCGATAAAAATTTCGATAACAATATCGATAACAAAACCAACAGTGTTCTGAAAATATCGATAGCAAAATCGATAAAAATTTCGATAACAAAAACGACAAAAATATCGATAACAAAACCGATAAAAAATATCGATTATTATATCGATAAGTCCCGAGAATTTCGAAAATCTCTAAATTCCCAAAATAGTTCCCAGATAGAGTCTCTGTGCCTATCTATATTCTATTCTCTATAACTACCTTTATTTTAATCTTTCTTCCTCTATCTTCATCTTTACTTTTATCGTCATCCTCACCCGCATATTTTTCTTTATATTTATCTATATTTTTACTTTTATGTTTATCATTTTCTTCATCTACATATTCCCCTTCACCTTTGCCCATATATAAGTAAAGTGTTTAAATTTACCTTGGCCTTCATTCATACCTTTATCTTTAAGCATCTTTGTTTTTGTTTTTAGTTTTACCTTTGCCTTTATCCTTTTCTTTATCTATGTACATACTCACCTTTACTTTCATTCTTGTATTGGAAACTTTCTAAGTGTTATTCTTTAACCTTTTAACACAACCAATTCCGTGTGCAATTTCCCTTCAATTTGCCAATTTACTCCCAATCAACCAACCAACCCGCCTCTAAAGAAGTTTCACTTAAAAAAATATACATACATATATTCCGTTGGATGAAGAGATAATAAGTCAGTACTTAAATTTACATATAATATATAATCGTGGAAATATCATATTTCGGTCCGGAGCTGAAACGAAATATTATCTGATTTGATAAGATGTGGAAATATAATTTTTTGATTCATACGGTCTACTATTTTTATTCGTTTCAACCAAGTTTTATTCACCTAGATTAAAGTCCTTTGCTTGATCTGCTTGATTAATAGAAAATTACTATGTATATAGAAAATTTGGTTAGAGAAAATCTGCTTTTGTTTATGCCTTAAAATCGAAAAACGGACAAACGAGAACTTAATTATTCAATGGGCCGTATGAATAAAACTAAGCAGTTGCTGTTTCTTAAGGTTTTAAGCCTATAAATTATTGACCTAATTTTAACAGAAAATTTAATTTACTGCCGCTCTATTACTTCAACAGACTTAAAAGCCATCAACTATTAACGCAACAAAAATTTCGTATAAAAAGTATCGCCCCCTTCTCGCCTAAACGCCATGCAAAATAACTACTTTCCACAATTTCTTACAAAAAATAACATCCAATCCATCTCTATGTAAACATTTATTGATGTTGTGTGTACCCGAGTTAATAGCATTAATTGGACACCTTTACATCCTCATAGAGGCTATGTAGGCTGTTGATGGAGGGGCTGCACACGAAAATATGGGAAAAATCACTCAAAGCCTTCGAAAATTTAGCATTAGTACGGGTGTGTGTGCGTGCTTAACATTTTGCATGATTTATTTAAGATGAAGAATGTTGTCGCCTGTCGTGAAGTGCTAAGCGTGAGGCCTTATTTCGGTTTCTTCCAGCTCTAACAAGCTTGATTGATTAGGTCAATATTGTACTTGTAGAAATCAATGGCAGCACGCGCGTTTCGTTAATCCGTTTTTTCTAGCTAAGTATAAGCTTTAGGTTTTTTTTCTATTTATGCGCAAGGTCCTTTATAAATCTATGGGCGGTCTTCTGCTGCCATTAAGCAGGCAAAATATTTTAACTTTGGGCAAAAAAACTGGCATGTATATATATTAAATGCGTTTTGAACACTGTTCGCCACTTTGTAGCTAGAGCGAGACGGAAGTAGGATATAGTTTTTTTATTT
>NW_016158305.1:34936-36649 GCF_001687245.7 Rhagoletis zephyria | reverse complement strand
TATTTCGAAATTGAAGGACGCTAATTTACTCAAAATTGATACACCTCGGCTTACCATCTAGCGGAAGGTTTCGGAAGGGTGAAAAAACATATATTTAATACTTGCGCCGGGTATTTAATGTTCGGCTCCGCCCGAACTTAGACTTTCTTACTTGTCTTTTTTAATTTTATAAGGTAATCAATGCTGGAAGAGCTAAAAATCTGAGGATTTGTTTGTCCTTTCATCCCTCGTGTTAAAATATTAGTTGAAAAACTTTTTATCTAAGATTTATATATCTTCTGAAGCCTTTGTATTAAAAATAGTAATCAAATCAAGTGTATTACATAAATACTGCAGCAATAACGAAAGAAACACACTTTTAGAGTTTTTTTTTATATATTCATATATGCACGTATTCTATATCCCTACATAATCCGAGATTAAGTCAGCTTTAAATTGCATATCGGGAGCAGTTTGCTCTTAAAGCGCACACTTTGCGATACACCTTTACACACACATACATACACATCAGAGATCAGCAACGAGTCGCTTTTTTGATACTCAGAACGTTCAGTGGTACTTTGGATATATGTAAGTATGTATGTATAAATCAGTGAAACGCCATCAATCTAATGTATGTATGTATACATTGATTTATGGGTGTGCGTTGTCAGATATCATGTTTATGCATCTTTTCTACTTGATTATATTCAACTCGGGTAGAGCCAAACGAGCACAAACGGTAAATTGTCAACTCGAGCTGAATACCAAGTGCAACCCTGGTTAATTCAGTTGAACTACCAATAAACTGCTTTGCATACAATCGGAGAAAGAATTTTTGGTTTTATAATATCGATTAAGTAATTTACAGCATCGCATTCAATACAATATTATTTTTAGAGATTCGTTGCACAATTTTGTGCAGGGTGTATAGATAAGGGCGGGTTAATTTGTATGGGAAAATTTTCGACTATGCGAGTATACCATAGATGTATTCAACGAGTAGTTCTAAGGAAATTTTCCGAAGAAAGCATTGGTCTAAAACCAATTTCGAGTTTGCCAAATTTCAAAACTAGGTTTCTTTGACTTAGAATTTTTATGTAGTGTCTTAAATAAGTGCTTACATTTTTCATAAAAACATGCTATACGGGGTTTTTTGATATGATGAACCCATTTCTGGACTTACAATTAAAATCTTTACATTCTCTTACGTATCAAAATAAAAAAAGTGGCAGTTTATATAAACTAGCAAACTTTTTATAAGATTTTCTAAAAAATTTCGATTGTGAAGTTTTATAGCCTATTCGATTTGCTGAAGGCATTTTACATTTTCTTCCATATAAACAAATGAGAATTTTATATGGAAGAAAATACGTAGCACCGTCGGCAAAAAAATGTACCAAATATCAACGCGAATATTAAGACTGTTAAACTTTCATACAATATAACAAGTAAGAAAGTCTAAGTTCGGGCGGAGCCGAACATTAAATACCCGGCGCAAGTATTAAATATATGTTTTTTCACCCTTCCGAAACCTTCCGCTAGATGGTAAGCCGAGGTGTATCAATTTTGAGTAAATTAGCGTCCTTCAATTTCGAAATACTGAAGTTTCAAGCATTTCTTAAATTTACCGTTATATGAGAATCGGCCGTTATTTTAGTCCGATTTCAATAATTTTCAACGTTTTGCTTACACGTGGCAAGTACAATAACCATACCGAGTTTGGTACAAATT
>NW_016158305.1:12070-33647 GCF_001687245.7 Rhagoletis zephyria | reverse complement strand
CCTGATCATTTATGTATACATTTGTCTATATCTATCTCGATTCGTTTTGGCTGTTACAAACAACCGTTATGTGAACAAAATTAATATACCCTTGTGCACAAGTGCGCTCGGGTATAAAAAAATAATCCTTCCTCGTGAATCTATTGGTGATTTCGTTTCTACCAAAAAATGCCGCCTTTTGATTGCCCCTTTCTCTTTTTGTGCTCGATTCTAAAATAATGGCAAACGGTGAAAAAATTGTGTGTTCGTTTATTAAAATGTCGCACTCATTTAAGACAAAAAAGGCATATTCTCTGCCCTTCAAAGCTTTGACAGGGGAGATGGCTTCTCTGAAAATCAGGTGGTTGCTTAACACGGCAATATTATGAAATGAGTAAGCTAGGACAAGCAGGCAAAAACATACCCTTTTACAGGGTTGAGTGTAACATCAAACACATTTTGCAGCGGGGAAGGGAAACATTTTTTGTAAGAAACGAAATCACCATATAATTGTAATATAATATCAGAATAAACCGAAAACTTTTCGATGTACATCCTAGTTTTATCGATTATTTTTGCGAAGAAGGGGATAAAAGTAAAATGTGGAACTAAACAAAAATACTTGGCAAGGAGAAGAGGTTCGTAAATATACTTTTAATGAAATGTGGAATTAAAATATATTTAAATTACTATTTTTGTCAGCAAAAAAAAAAAAACGACCAGAGTGGTAAAAAGAGATTAACAAATTTGACCGCTGATAATCATTGATTTGACTATGTTAACGGGGCGATTAACGAACGAGCTTTCATTGAGATTATATTTATATGTAAACGTACTTTATGATAGATACACCTCATACTTAAAGGTGGATATGGCGTTCGAAGGCTTTCCAATAAATATGAATGGTGAGTTGAATACATTCAGTTTGATGTGATTCAGTGAGCTTCTCTGATATATACATATACATACATAAGTACACACCGCATTTTTCACGTCCACTGACTTTTTGACATTCAACTTACGATCGGGTTGCAGTGTGTGCACACTCACAGGCAGTCCGATTTTTATCGACAAACGTGAATTTTTACACGTTTTTCTTTACTCCCCCCGCCGCCTTCCTCAACACAACGGAACTCGTACTCCATTTGGTACTCTGCCACCGCACACAGTTTCTCGTTTATTTTACTCAATAAAGTGCCAATGCTGAGCACAATCCAAGGCAGGGCAAAGCAAAGCAAGGCAATGCAAAAAATTTGGAAAAATAAGAAAAATCCGTTTTTGCTATGTGAGAATGAAATTTCGAAAAGCGAACAAAGCAAACAAAGTCGTTCTGACCTATTTGAGGTCCCTACCAAAGCAGTCAATTGTAAGGACAAACAGGCATGCCGTGGGAGTACAAGTGCATACAAGCATGTACATACATACATACATATATATATATATAAGTATATATATCCAGGTACGTAGGTTCATAAGTGTGCTTACTGGTGCTGCACCCTGCCAAGATATGAATTTCAAATAACGATTCGAGCACTTATTTTCGGTTTTGCATACTGTTCACCCGCTTCTCGAATAATCTGCTGAGTGCCAATCCAGCGGCTTATGCCAATGTCAAAGGAATTGTAGTTAACTTTGTGAAGCTGAACTTACTTAACTTACCGAATTACAGTATTGACAGCAACGAAACCAAAAAGACTTTATTACAATTTACATTTTTTAGTGCAACTTAAATAAATGCAAGCGTATGCAAGTGCATACCCACTACTAGATATTTTTATTTTTTTATATTCGCCTGACATTGATCGAGAATTTTGATTGCAACAACAGCACAGAAATAGAAAGTTGTCCACTTCGATTTGAATAGCTAAGAGTTTGGTTTTTTATTCTTACTTTAAGGTCTCTAAAGTGCCGCAATAAAAGGTTATAGAATTTTGAATTAGTTTACAGGACAAAAGTTTAGTGGCCGCCGAAAAATTCGAGTTACCGCTGGAAGAGGAATTCACTATTGTCAACAGATGATAACGCCCGGCGGACCATTGGAAAACTGAGTACTTTCGTGAGTTAGGTTAGGTTAGGTTAGGTTCTCGCTCGTCTATAAGACATACTTAGGCTAAGGGCCCTTTTTGATTCCGCAACTCCCAATCCCTCCTAAAACGATTTTGAACTTCGCAGAAATTTTGGAAGATTCCTGATATCCACGCATCTAAGGCCCGCCAAGTTTTCGAAGAATTGTCTACCCAGTGTGGAGAGTCTTTGTCTGGATAGAGCAGGGCACTGACACAACAGTGCCTTCTTCATCTTGACAAATTCTACAGAAATCATATAATCATACGCCTAGTCGATAGGCATGCTTGCTAATTAGGCAGTGTCCGGTAATAAGAGATACTAACAAACTGAAATTCTACTTTTTTAAGCTCAGTTGTAGACCAGTTCGACCAGCCTAACTACTATGTATTGTCAGTATATTATTTTGTGTTCCATCCCCTATTGAGCTGCTGCAAGAGTATAGTACTACTGTGGCTTTGCGCACTCTATCTGCAATATTGGGCCCCCAGTTTAGTATTCTATCTAGTATAACACCTAGGTAATTGGTCTCTTCCTTTGCCTCAAGTGTTATTACTTCCAGAGCTATAGCATCTAGGTTGGGTATCTTGTGCTTCCTATTGATGAGCACTAGGTCCGTCTTTTCAGACGTTGTTCACAGTCCTCACCTGTTGCACCATCCCTTTGTTTGTTAAGAGATCTTTGAATTAGATCGGCCAATGTTGAGAGATGTTTGCCCAAGATAGCTATTACAATATTGTCGGCGTATGCCATTATCTTCCCACCAATGTCTTTCAAGTTCTTGATGGAGGCTATCTACTGTTATGTTCCATAGAAACGGTGAGATTACTCTTCCCTGGGAAGAGCGTTGTTATTCAAAAAATTAAGAATGCGACAAAAACGGCTTCAACTGTTTCGGTCGGAGCTTTCGCATTGAAAAGAGAATGGAGAAAGGCTTAGTAAGGGAAATTGTCTTTGGTTCAGAAAGATCATACTACTAGGGAGAAATGCTGGATAGAAAACTGTGATGGAAACTAAATTCAGGAGAGGGGATGAAAAACGCATGCGTCGCTCTCTACAATGCAAAAAGATGGTAAGAAACAAAAGGGGCCTATCCCTTAATGTAACTCTGTGGCCTTTCACCTCGATTTGGAAGGGTTCAACTGTAATGAATAAGATAACTTATGCGAAACGCGTGAAAAGGCTAAAAAGACGGCTCATGGTAGGTGCAATGCTCCGTTGAGGGCAACACTCAGCGTCATTTTGAACACACCATCAGCAGATCTGGTTGCTAAAACCGTAGCCGTGAAAATTGTTATTTGTAGTAATGGTAAGTGTAGTACAAATGTGTTATCAGCTGGCTCAAAAATGCTGGAGAGCGTACGCGCGTGTATCTACTACGAGCACTCCTATCTTCGGCTATCGAAGTTGCCAGGTTTTACTTATCAATGGAGGTAACCAGACGTTAAAGGTGGGTTAAATTGGTTCTCAGAACGTCTAGCTAGGTATCTGTCTTCATTGGACAGACATGGTATTATAGAAGATAACTTGTGGAATTGATGAGGGGCTACTTTTTGTCATATATGTACTACTTCTATATTGGCAGTAAGCTATCTTCTCAATGTGTTAAAATTTCAAAACCAAAACGGGACATCTAGTACTTGTTGCTGGCTGGGCGTAGCATACAATACAAACTAATTTTCGCGTTCCTTTCGAAGAGAAGAAGACGGCGAAATACTTTTGTTAAAATTGTACAAATGAGTATAAAGTCCCAATTGAATTTACAACTGCTCCAAAAATTCATATCTGACCACACTATTTGTGGATTAATTGACCGTGGACGTGTTTCTTTATTATTCAATTCGGATCTAGAAGGTAATAGTCGTGTTGTTTATCAGGAACAGTGGTTATAAAGAAACAGAAGATAATGAAATTATTAGGTATTAGCTTATTAGTATTTAGAGATTTTTTTGGCAAAACAATTAGCAAAAACATACTTGATTTCTGTAGCGCCATTATTTTCATGCAATATCCTATGAATTTCGTACTAGAAGCGAAATGAAAAGAATGCGTTCAGATTAACCCGCCCCATATTATCCGGGCACAAGGTTCTAATGAATAAGTGAACAGAAAAATGTATTCCGAATGTTCGGAATGTGAATACAGAAATTTTCGCCGTGTAAAAATTGTTATGGTAATTTTCCAGTTTATGGACACTTGGAAAAATCATTGGTAATCATCAAATTATTTCGTCAAAAGGGTTATCAAATAGACGCATTTTAAAAACCCAGTTTTGTGAATCCGGGAACGGAAATTGACTTTTTTTTTTTATATTTCAAAAGTTATCTGTAGAAAATACATTCCGAACATTATTTACGATGTTAACTCCTGGCGGCACCTTTAAATCATAAAAACTAACAACCTTTCTTAAAAACTATTTTGAGTACCAACAATTAAAATAATTATGATTTAGGTTTTCAAAGTTCAGGTATGCCAAACGCTAGTATCTATACATACTTTCTTTCGCAGTATAACACTTTTTTTTTTGGATTCCAAAAATGGATACTGCGGTTTTTTCCAACTTGCATTTATACTTTTTTTGCTGTCTAAATTTTTTAATAAACAGTGTTCGTGGAAACACGTTATAAAAATGCATATAAATACTGTTATGGAAAAAATAGGGAACTTTGTAGTGAAATAAAAAAAAAAAAAACGCTACAACAATAAACTTTGTATTCATAATTTTTAGAAAATTTCCAAGCATGTGATTTTGTAGCTTATTAGAAAGCAAGTTTCAATAGGCTAAAAACTTGCATTGAATTTTGGTTATTTTTTTTGCAGACAGTGTTATTATTTTATTCCATTCAAAACAATTTGTCGATCATTGTAACTATGTATGAAAGAAAATGCGTGACGTCGTCCGCAAAAAGATAAAAAATCAACGGTATTTTGTAGACACTTCAAACTAGAATATGCTACTTTATTGAATTTTAATTTTCGTACAAAGTGGGAAATTTGGATTACATGGCTTTTGTTAGACATATTATTTGGTCTCGGGGTGTACAATAAAGGAATACTCGGTATACACAAGGACGAATAAGAATTGAAAATGTCCTTTTAATTAATTTTTTGTCCTAAATTAATAAAGTTAGAAGAACGAAATTCGAAAATGTGTAAGTGTACATAATAGTTCTTAACATACATTCCTTATTTCCAAAAATATCTAATGGAATTTAAAAGAATATTCAAGTATAAGGTTCTAATAGGGCATATTCAATACTTATTCGTCCTTTCGCACCAAAATGTTTTTTTTTTAATTCTAGAGAAGTTTTTTTTCTATTTAATATATCTACATTGCACCGATATTTTTAAATAATTTGTTTAACTAATATCCTTTAAAACGAAATAATGGCAATTTTTTCTTGACCGATTCCTTATGAGATGGATACTGGATTGTCTTTTTTGGTTTCTTCAATATAAGCTATTACTGTTATTTTTCGAATTTTCTTTTAACATTTTTATTTGTATTGTAAAAAGGTAAATAAAAAAGGAACAGTCCAGCGCCTTCGTCTTGGTCTGCAGGCTGTATCGGAGATACACCCGCTAAATTTAAACGTAGAATGCGTGGTATGGTTAAGAGCATATCCAAGTCAAAAACGAAAGCACAAACTAAGAAAAAAATATCGATAACAAAAGCGATAATAAAATCGATAACAAAATCGATAAAAATATCGATAACAAAATCGTTAACTAAATCGATTACAAAATCGATAAAAAATCGATTACAAAATCTATCGAAAAATCGATTACAAAATCGATAACAAAATCGATTCCAAAGTCAATAACAAAATTGATAACAAAATCTAAAAAAAAATCCATTACAAAATCGGCAATAAATTCGATAAAAAAATCGATAAATCTATCGATAACTAAAGCGATGGCAATATCGATAGCAAAATCGGTAAAAAACCCATAAAAATACCGACAACAAAAGCGATAACAATATCTATAGAAAAATCGATAAAAATATTGATGACANAAAAAAAAAAAACAAATTTTTAATATTTAACCTAGTCAATCTACACTAACACTGTGAACACCTTATTAGCTCCATATTTCCCTGGGTAAATACACCTCTGCGCTTCACAGAATTTCCGACGCCATTTCAACATTGCCGCGATTGCTTCCGTCGAGTGTGTGTTCAAATTTCTGAAAATGTTTAAGTTTGCGTTAAATGTTGTGAAAAGTGTTAGTTTTATGTATAATTAGGAAAACTATGTGGTTTAGTTAGCAAAATAGAGAAAAATATGCGCGAGCAGTGTTCTTTTTAGTTTCCGAGGCGATATAGTTAGATGGGGTGCGCGAGTGGCTCGGGCCGGCCCGAACAAGTGTTTTTTTTTATTAAATTGAAGTGTAGCTGTGCAATCTTCATCTTCAACTTGGTGAAAGTTATAAGGTGAGTGAATTGAAAAAGCGGAAGAACTATATGTGTAGATATATGTATGTGAATTGCTTGGCTTCTATTTTGGCATGTTTAGAAAATTTGCATCAGTAGAGTATTGGGGTTTTTGTTGGCCACCATTGATCCCCCTATATTTCATCCTAATTTATGTTCCCTTTATAAATCCCCAGTAAGCACAAAAACTGAATTAGGTTCGGTGGCATGAACTTAGGCGCACGTCGGAATTGCTTACCGCCAACAGTGATTGCTAAATTGTGTAGAAGCAGTGTGAACCGTTTGGGAGCTTGTATATTCATACAAAGGTGGCGACATCATTAGGGACACTACTTTTTCTTAAGTTTTGACCACTTATTTCTCTTTATTTATTTTAAATTTACTTTTTTACAAAAATTTAGTTTATACTAAAAACAGAAACAAGCAAAAAGAGAATTCTAAAATGAAATGAAGTGACGATAGTGAGCGGAAATAATTCATAAAAATGAGAAAAAATAAATAAAAAGTAAATTCTAAGAAGAACTGTAACAATATTGAAGTCAAAAAATTCTCACAAGCTCGAAAAAAATTGAAAAATAAAATTCCGAAAATTTTGAAAAAATTAAATAGAATTCAGCCACTTTTTAGTATGGAAAAATTTTGTTTTGATAAAAATTATACAAAATATACTTAGTACTTTGTAGAGTTACCTTCTTTAGCTAATACGTCTGCACATCTCCTAGGCATGGAATTTCTTATGCCTAAAATACAATAGCGCAGTGGCAGTTTTTCAAATCAGTTGTTACTGCTAATATGATTCTCTTTTTCATAAAGCTATCGCATTTCTGGCTAGTATATTTCAGGACGAATAAACAAGGATTGAGCTAAGAGCTAGTGTAAGCAAATCCAATTTTTGGCAGCAAATGTCAGGTACGCGGTTTTGCACTTTAAACGACGATATGAAATGAAAAAAGTTGTAGAACAAATATTGTTAGTAACAGATATTTTGCCGAAATCCGCAATAAAATCTGCGTTTCGCTAACTTTAGTCCTGCAATTTCCATGCCCATTTCTAGGGGTTTATCGCCTTACAGAGGAATCTTGCCGTATAAATATTATATCTGGGTAGGCATTCTATCAGAATCCGCAATAAAATTTTACTTTTTGCAAAACCCCGATGTTTAACACCTTACTAAATATATCTCAACATAAGTTTTCGAAAACAAATAACACAAAATTAAAAAAAAAAAATAAAATCCTTATTTCATTTATGGAACCCATACAAAATTTGAAGCGAATCGGAGACATGACATTTTTTTTATGAAATCCGTCCGACTTAAGTGGAAGATCGACCTATCCGAAGGCCGTTTTCGAACTGGCTGCCGAGATATGTAGGTCGATCTTCCACTCAGGTGTCGATATATTGTGGTAATGTTTAGATACGTAGCAAAATTTGTTTCGTTGGTAAAAGGCTCTTTTAATTGATTTGTTACATATTTGTATAGAGACTTGTACAAGGTTTTTGTTTTTTAAATTCTTGCATTTTACTTGATTTTGTTTCAACGTATTATTAAAGTAAATTAACAAAAATTCGCTCCATTTGAATTTCCTTATTGATTTTTATTTTAATTCATCTGAGTAAAACTTATGGCCTTCATCGATTTCGCTCTGTTTGTGAAAAGTTACACATTTCTTCCCACATTCGCCATGATTTGTTTTACTTTGCACACAAAGTGATTTGAGAATGAAGGTAGTAAATTAAAGTTTGGAAATATCGATTTTCCTTCTGAAACCGTACATGCATACATATGAATGCGTGTAAAGATACATATGTAGGCACTTAACAATGTAGATATGTATGAGTTATAAATACAGACATACGCAGATGTCCAAACTAATGGAAAAAGTTTTGGCCAACTCATTCCTTTTTCGGTTAGTTAATGCAGTATAAAAATCTTTTTGGTTTGTTAACAATAAATACCAAAGGTCTAGACGCATCATTGAATCGGTGCCAAATTGGTCAACGTTCTTAGTCATAAATAGTATTATTCGCATGTAAAAAAAAATGATTTCAAATTTAGATTTCATACACACATTGCGTAATTGACTACCTATAAATAGGAAACTTTGCGAACTTTCAAAAATATCCAAATAAATAAATAAGTATGTGTATATGTACATATGTCCATAAAAACCTCTAGATACATAAACATTGAAGAGTAAATATTGCATATGCATATATACCTACACATCGCCGCCTGGATAAAAGATTGTCATATGTTACGAAACTATAGATTTTCTCCAAAGTCTCGGAGAATGTTGCTTGTTCACGAAATTCTTAAGCTCTTTTATTTTCATTGTTTATTGCGGGGACGGATAATAATCATTATTTTTTAAATTTTAACCGAAAAAATCAACAAGTTGTAACCGTCGTAAAACAAGTTCAACTATACTCACCTATTTGTGTTCATACGTCCTACTACAATTTACATTGATTTTTATTTTTCGAGTTCAAGAAATAAAAATTAAAAATAATTATTGATATTTGAGCTTTAATTTTTCGCCCAAAGGAAATTATTATTACGCGTATTTTATTTTTTCGATTAAAAATAATGATTTTTCTACGATTTTTATTTTTTCGCTCAAAGATAATAATTATTATTGAGTTTTATTTTTTCGCTTAAGAATACTGATCATTAAAAAAACGCAAAAGCTATACCAGCGCGATTTCCGCCGTATCCTTTTCAGAGGACACTCTAAAACACCCTAAAAAAAGGAATAAGTCCCAAAAGTTTCAGGTCCAAATTTCATTTCAATTATCATTATTTTTAAGTTTAAAAATAAAACTCAATAATAATTATTAACTATGAGGGAAAAATAAAAATCGTGAAATAATCATTATTTGTGATCACAAAAACAAAAATCAAATAAAGATCATTTCCGTTTTGCGAAAAAATATAAATCAATAATATCAAAATGGCAAAACATTTAACAATCTGTGTTAAGTGTCCCTTATTAATAAAGCAGCGAATTCAAGACATGCTTGCAACCGATTTGGGAATGGCCAAAATAGAGACAGCAAACGATTATCCAGCACCATCTGATTTTATTAGGCACACTCCTTCCAGCTCGGCACAATACAAGTTAGCTAAAGCCATTTTTGTAACCGGTGCTTCTTTGGCTATGGTGGAACATCCATTGTGGAAAGACCTTTTTAAGGACCTCAATCCATTTTTAAAGGCTCCGACCAGAATTTGCTTTACAAAAATAGTTTACCGCCTTCGGCAGAAAGCACGCAGGCAACTCAGTGCGAAACTGTCTTTCGTATTTCACTAGAAGGTGCTACAGATGGCATCACTTCCCCTTCAATAGGAATCGTACACTCTAATAGTTATAAGATTTTTTCCGGCTACAGATAGCGAGTTATTATGATTAAATACACGTTTTATCTCATTTGTCTCTCAATTTACCATTTAGGGCCGGTTACTCAATGTCCGGTTAACACTAATCTGCGGTTGAACATCATTATCGACGTGTTCGGCTCCATGCATATAACATGGAGTCGGTAACGTCGACAACGATGTTTTACCGGAGATTAGTGTTAACCAGACATTGAGTAACCGGCCCTAAATGTAATACATCGTACAGTTGCATAAGTAACGTAACTCTTCTTCTTACCGTTTTTTCTGACACGCTGTAGGTGTGTGTTTGGCAGGCTGTAGGCAGGTTAGTGATTAGTGTTTTTGGTTAGTGATTGGTGTTTTTGGTCCAGGGTGTTAGTGTATTTTGAATAAATGGTAATAGAAATAAAAGAAATTAAAATAGAAATGAAAGAAATTGTAAAAGATAAGAGCAAATGCCAAAAAACAGGTGATCTCAGCTGTAGGAATTTTTCGTCAATCAACCGATCGTGTTTTTTTTTATGAAACTGTACGATAGTATAATATGTATTTTATTTGGATTTAACTGAACTGAACTAGGATTGCCAGTTGCTGTCGAAATTCGACCGTCCTCTAGTTTTTTAAAACTCTTAGCACATCGTTTAACTTATGTATAATGTACAAAATTACCTACCGGGAAATCTCTTGCTTTGTAACTTTTTATATTTTTTCGAAGGTCTTTGGAGGACTTTGGCAGGACTTTAATATGCCCAATACATTCAATAATTTGATACATATCGATAATTCAATGAATTTCATAAACACTAAAATCATCTAGCTCAACCAAATTCGATATCTCGTCTAAATTCGATAAATTTCGATAACTGTGCGTTTCTTAGGCTTGATAAATTTGGATAACTCCAAAATGTATATAACTCGATAAGCTTTGGATACCTGTTGACCAATTTTTCTGGCAGTACGATACAATTCGATAAGCACTGATAACTCGATAAACTTATATGCCTTGAAATTTGGATAGTTCTATATATTTTGAAAATTTCAAAAGCTTCGATTCGATAAATCGACAATTTTTAGCAAATTAATAAATATCGACGATTTCTAGAAAAATTTTTATAAAAATTGATAATACAATAAATATCGATAGTTTGATAAATTTCATTAAATTGAGAAATTTCGCTAATCCCATAAATTGTTATAGCTGGATAACCATCCGTAAATTTCGACAACTAATTTTCTGTATCTCTAAATTTTGACAACTCAATAAACATTGATCAATTCGAATAGTTATACACGTTGCGATAACTGAATAAACGTGGATATCGATAAATTTCGATAACTATAAACTCCGATGATTCGATAAATTTCGGTAACTTGATCATTTTCGAGAACTAAATTTTTTATAACAGAATGTATTTCAATTCCTATCGAAAGAAATAATTGCGACTGGGCCACACAGAAGAAGGGCAACTTATGACATATCTAGAAATTGTGAATAAAATGACAGGCTAGTTAATATAATGTTATAAGCATAAGGTTATATTTTATCTTTTTTCTATCTTTGTTCCTACCCATACCTTTCTCGTTATAATTACATTTATCTTAATCTTTATCGTTTATTTTTATTTTTGTATTTTCCTTTATCCTGATATTTATCTTTTTTATCATTCAAATACACACATACATATTCACCCTCCCCTTTGTTGTTAGAAAAATAAAGTGTTTAAATCTATCTGGTCTTCATCTTTGTTTTTATCTTTCATATCTTTGCTTTTATCCTTTTCTTCATCTACATATTCACCTAGAGAAGGTGAGGAGGGATGTCGTGATAAGATGTTATGTGATGTGATGTCAGGCAATGCGATGTCTTTTTATGTGCTGTCATATCATGTGATGTCATGGCATGTGATTTATGTGATGTCAGGACATGTTATGAGCATATAACACCAACGAATTGAAGAAGCTACAAAACTGAAAAATAATTAACCAAATTTTACTAAGAAAAAATTCAACTAAGTATGTCTTTGGAAAAAAATTACCGCTGATCTGGTCTTTTTTGCGGTGCCCCAAGGGTTTGTGTCTTCATCGGCACAAAGCTTTTTGAAGACTACAACTTTGCTGTTTCTTATTCCATTATTAAGCCTCGGGTGGAAGTTCGTATATTCTTATTGACACTCTTCAAAAGTCCAGGCTATCTATGTACATAGATATCGATGGTGCTCTGCAATAACAACACAACTCAAAACTTAAAAACCAAAACCCCCACCAGTATAGTGCGGCGAATGAAAAATACAGCGGCTCCATTGGCTTACCTTGCCATACATATATGTATGTACGTATGTACACAGCTACGTATATCAAATATTGGGTCTAAGCTACTTTTATAGAAATTTTTGATCCTTTAACTTAATTTAATTGTGTATTCTTGTGAAGCTTCCGGAATATCTCTCGAAATTAAATTGCCCTAAGTATATACATACATACATACATACAAATGCGCTTGTATAAACTTACGTACACAATTAAAAAATTTGTAGTGCAAATTGCGTCAAGCAGACCAATAGAAACGGTAAACATTTTTAATTCCTGCCACCTCTAATAAGTGAACTGAATGTTGAAAAAATTCTTATGTTTGTGAAGTCGGAGAAGATGTGCACACACTGAAAAGAGAAAATTAATTACAACGAAGCAATTTGCAGCAAGCGGAAAAAAAAAAACACACACACAAGAGGAACTTTTAAAATGCCAGCAGCACAACAGAGCAGAGCACAACAAAAATACCGGTGTTCATCTGGCTTGTAGTTAGTTGCATTTGTCACATCACTTGTTTTAGGGTTCGTTGCGTTTCTCACCTGAAGTCAGTCCAGTGTCCTGCTCATCTGTGAAATATAAAACTGTGATGTAAAAATGAAAAAAGAGGTATTAAAAAAAAAACACTAGTAATAAAAACACAAAAATTTCATTGCAGAAAAAGAACAAAGAAACCAAGTAATTTAGGGCTTTCAACAGACACTGTACATGAATGGCGTTGTACTGCGAAGTAACAAAAGTTCGTTTGTGTAGTATGTGTGTTTGTGTTTGTGTTGCTAACAATTTGCCATCCTTTTTGTTGTACTGCAACTTAATATCGCTCTGCGCATTGTGGGAATGTATTGCAGTGTGCAATGTGTTGCTAACAAAGGTGTTAGACCTAACAATACTGACAACAACTACAACAACAACAACAATAAACGATCACCGCAATGACTTCGGCATACTTGTACATACATACATACTTACATACATACCTATGTACGTTAGACTGCATCACCAAAAAATTTTGCGGGTTTCCCGCCGGCATTACAATATTCTGCCTTATCACCCGAAATTTTTTCAGCCGCCCATAGTAAATACATGGGAAAAAATTAAATAGTCAATAAGGTTGATTATATTTCAAGACTTCCGCCAAAATATTTCGGAAAAATATTAAGATTTACGGTCCGATTTGAAAATACCTCCAAAAATGAAATTTTTTATGACTAAAATAGTAAAGGCTTGTTTTGAAAAATATTCCCTCAGAAGACAAAAAAGTTTAAGCTTAAGATTTACGTGAGCTGGACCGATTTGAAAATACCTCCAAAAATGAAAATGATATTCCGAAATATTTTGGCACAACTCTTAAAATAGATTTATAATTCCAATGTAAAAAAAGTACCGATTTTTTTTTGGATGGGGAGTGATGCAGTCTAATGTACATACATACATACATATAGGGTGTATGCAACACCAGAGAGCACACGTAAACTTGTAAACTTCACTATTCCAGGTGCCAACATGTCACGTGTGTTTGTAAATATAATTTTACCAAAGTTGGCTTTTTATGTTGTGGCTAAAACTTTCGCTTACAGTGTAATTTAGAATGCCACTGTGAGTCGGTATGTTTTTGGGTGAAGGTAACCCCTTAGGAAATTCCATTTATACCCGGATCACTTGTGAGGTTATGGTCCTAATCGCATGCCCAATGCAGCTGCTATAGGCGAGCAGATACTTGGCCCGAATTGAGGTATTCGACATCGAACGCAATAAAACTCAAGCAGAAATTTGATCTTGAGAACATGACATTCGATAGCGAGTGCGCTGCGATTATTTAAATTATATTATGGACAAAGCAGCTGTCATTTTGTTTGATTGATGATACCTCTGCTATGTCAGTGCTGGCTTAACGCCTCACAAAGTCAAGCAGAAGGTCCTGAAAAGAGACAAGACCCGTGGCAGTAAAAGGGGCTGCGGAGTTTAGTTCTCCGGAAGGAAATCAGGAGAAAAAGAAGATTCGGGTTGAAATAATGGCTTCAAACTACAAGGCAGGGGCCAGTAAATCCGAAGTTAGCTATGCTTATGTCAAAAAGGCATTATACTGGCAGTTTTGCCAATAGATTTACCTGGAAGTTTACTCAGATCAGAATATCAGAATAACTTCCAGGGTGCCGTTGTTGACGAGGCGGGTAAAGGAAGGACAGTTCCACCGCATCCACTTTGGGCCAAGTCTCATAACGGATGCAGAATCAGACGAACGGTTTCGTACAATTGTCCCAAAACTGCAGGGCTGGGAAGGTGCGCAGATAATGATGTGTGATGGCGACAATATAACCAGGGTGCACATCATCTGTACATACCTACCAAAAACTACAGGTGTGGGAAGAAGTCCTTGATATAACTGCAGAAATTACTTAAACGAAAGCGCTGTTAAAAGACTGAAGAGCATCTAATGAGCGCTCCATATTAGATCATAGAATAATTAGATTTGACACTGTAGCAACCACTTCTATACAAAGATTTTTAAGGAATCCCAGGAAAAGAGACTGGAAGAAGTTCAAAGACATCCTGTGGCTGAACGCAGCTCAATCTGAACAGGATCGGACGATCAGGAATGAAACAGAACTAGAATTTGCAATAGACCACCTTAATGAAATGCTCATTGATGCATATGAAGACAGCAGTCTTATAAGTAAGGTTCCTCAAGGGATACATATACGTTGCTGCAGCAACAACCTAAATAGACTCAGAAATACTTAAATAACCGGGAGCGGATGGCATATTCTCTGCCATGCCAAAACAGGACTAAGATCTTGTCATTGGACCGCTTTTAAAAATAGTTAGAATAGCACGGGTTTGACGAGAAAAGGTATTTAGTTCTAATCCAGAAGATCGAAAAGAAGGACCCACTTAACACAAAATCTTTCATTTCAATCTGCCTCTCCTCGTTTGCGCTAAAGGCCTTTGAAAAAGTAATAGGTAACTTGGTAGGGTTTTGTTAAAGAACGACCTATATTTTTATAGAAAAAATAATACTAAGCTAAAGAGGTTGGTCTAACGGTGAACGAGGGTAAGACAAAGTACCTCCTGGCAACATATAAAGAGTCCACGCGTTTCGGGACTAACTTCAGATATAACTTTGAAGTAGTGAAGGACTCTGCCTACCTAGGATCCCCCATAAACACCACCAACAACGTCAGCCTGTAGATCAAGCGAAGAATAACTCTTGCCAACAGGTGCTACTTTGGGCTTGGTAGGCAATTGAAAATGTGAGTCCTCTCTCGACGAACGAAAATCACGTTCTACAAATCTCTCATCATGCCCGTCCTTTTATATGGCGCAGAAATTTGGACGATGTCGAACAAAGATGCGAAGGCTTTGGGGGCCTTCAAGAGAACTATCCTACGCAAGATCTACGGCCCTGTTTTCTCGGACGACGGGTATCGGAGAAGATGGAATGACGAAATGTATGCGCTTTTTAATGACATGGACACTCTGGTGAAGAGATCCCTCGACTCCGCACCCATGGGTAGTCAACGAAAGCAAGGGCGCCCACGAACGCAATGCAAGAATCAAGTGCAGAAGGACCTGTCTGCGCTCGGGATAACCAACTGGCGCAAATTCCAGAGCATCTACAATATCGGTGGGTAACACAACAAGGACATTCCTAAAGTCATAATCGGCTGCGTCATAAGCATACCATAATTGTCGAACTAAAAGTTAGTAGGCCACTCGTGGCTGCCCTCCCCAATTGTGTATACTGATTGTGGATGGACTTTTAGAGAGACTTAAAGAGAATGGCTTTAATGCATACGTTTATGCTTACGACCTTGGTATCTACATGGTGGGCTGGGATGAGGAGACATTATGCTCCAGGATACAGTGTGCTCTAAACACAACCGTAGGATCGTGTGCTGAAAAGGGCTGTCAATAAGAGGAGGAAATCTCGGAGCATATATTGTGTGATTACCCGCGTATAACTCGACCTAGACTAATACATATTGGAGAACGATTACACTGGCCAACAAATTTAAAAAAATGTTATGTTGACTGAAATATTACAGCCGATTCTTATAGGTTTTTTTTGTTCGTAGAATCCGAATCCAAGCGTAAAGATATTAGATTGGCTCTAGCAACATAGGTTTAAAAGTGCCGAAAATGCGTTGGTAGTCATTTTTGAACCTCTGTAAAACAATAAATTGATGCAATCATTTTTTGTCTAAGTGTTCCTTCAGTGTTCGGACTATAATTTTTTTGATTTTGAGTATTAAAGGGTAGTGCTTCGGCTTTCATATCCTTCCACGCAGGTAGATATATTGCATCAATTTATTGTTTTACAGAGGTTCAAAAAGAGGGACGTGAACCGGTTTTCAACCGAACGGTGTTTGAAAGGGAAAACTGCTTTTTCCTATTAATTAACTGAACCATTAAACGAACCGGAATTTTTCACAAATGTTTGAGCCGAACCGAAAACCGAACCACTTTTCATAAAGGTTTAAAGCGTCGTTCCAACCAATTTTCAATAATAATAATAAATTTACCCGCTTTTTTCTTTTCGTTAAATATGGTAATGCATACCAAGTTTGTTTACAATGTGGCAATATCAAATGTATAGGCAACCCATCTCATTTCACAGACACTTGACACTTAACCTTGCGCGTTGATGCACTTACCTTTAAACCTAATTCGCTCAAAAATCCAATCAAATATTTTACTCAACAGAATTTTGTGGCGCGCATACCCCCTCCCAACTGCTTAGTTTTATTCATTGCCCAAGGTTGGCGTGACTAGATAAAGGTAAGTACAATACATCTAGCTAGCCTCCAGCGAACTACTTCTTGAAACTTTATAGGCTTACTAGTACGCCCGGGCAGCCGTTGACCTGCTACACACCGATACATAGGCAGGTTACATGCATTGTAGATATTATGGGTCTTCACATCGTAGCTTGGTACTCGGTAACTTGGTGATCGGTATTTTTTTTCCCGAGTTACCGAATACCGAGCTCGGTGTGAAGATCCATATTGTTTCTTACGTTTCGTTTAATATTGAAATTTACATACAAAAGATTGTTATTAGTGTTCTATACGTTTGAAAAAAACGATCTCTGGTTACGGTTTAAATATCAGCCAGGGGAATGGATAACATTGGATGGTATTTCAGTGGCAAATTTTTTGTTGCTGTTGATGTGCGCATGTTTATGTATATGTTTAAATATATAGCACATTATTTTGTTGCTATCCTACCTATTTCTCTCCAACATAAACATACATATGAAACGTAGCCGCGAATAACATTGGAAAACTCCCGCTTCGGATATGGGCAGTTTGTAGTTAGCGTTAACGAAAATAGCGACACGGGATTTTTAAGAACGTTTCGAGGAGCATAGAAAAAATGGCGATGAAAAAAAAAAATATTTTTTCTCGGGTTGAAAACTATCCTATCTCTTAAGTTGGAACCAACAATACACACCCAAAAAATTTCATTGAAATCGGCTATGAAATTCTGCCTGGCATCGTTTCTTGTTTTTCCATATTTTTAATCAAGATAAAGCTTTTAAAGTCGAACGATATATGTATGTATCTATGTGCAAACATATGTACGTATGTATGGGTGTTTCAGTGTATAAATACATACATATGTACACGTGCGCAGCATAGAACAATTACTACAAAGCTTTCACTGAAAATATTTAGAACACTAAAGTTGAATTACAACAATTTGTTGCAAAAATTGAATGGGTTTTCTCAATAAAGGTTTTAAATACCTGAAACTTATCTATACGTAGTATAATGGAAAGTCGAGATTCGGACGGATTTTCACTGTCACTGTCAAACGAAAAACTAAGCCTCTAGATGTGTAATAATGTATTCTTTTTCTGAGTAGGGTTGCCACCTATTTAAAAACTATATGATCTTCACCGTTTGCTGGATTACAAAAAAATGAGGTGTAAAATTAGAGGAGTGGGCCTCTAGATAAGCATAAATGTTTTATTTTTTTTAGTAGGGTTGCCCCTTATTAAAAATAACCACATTTTTATAACTTAGATACTACATCAGATTTTCACAGTTCATTAAATTAAAAAAAAAAAACAAGGGAAAGGATATGATCTTCAGATGTGCAATAAGCTTTAATTTTTTTAGTGGGGTTGCCACCTAGTTAAAAAATACTACCTTACATATAATACGTGAAGGCATTTTTTATTAAAAAATCATAAGATGTGGGCTGTTCGTTGGACTAAATAGTCAGTCATCATCAAATCAAATCAAATCAAAAATAATTTTTATTTTTTAAATTTTGCACAAAAATTGCAAATAAATTATTCGCTTTTTGTTATTTGTTGAATGTAATTGCAAATAAAAATTTATTTTCAAATTTGAGTCTCGGTGAAAAAAGAAATCGATTCGTATGTATCACTTAGTTGTACAACATTTCCTTCATAGTGAATTTTTCCATGACAGTTTTGATCAATAACTGTTATGTTTGGTCCTGGTAACAATACTGTGGCGCTTACACTTTGCTAAATGCTTGACTGAGCATTTCCCTCAAATTTATGATGTGCGTCGATGATATGACACAAATGAAGGGACCAACGGTGGTGGTTTGCACCCCAAGTCACTCAGCTATAGCGGCTGCAACATTTTTACATAAGAGTAGAGATAAATTAATTAATCACAAATTCGCATCCATATGTGTACATAAGTATGTATAAATGTATGTTGGTTTATTTATGCAAAAAGCTTACTTTGCAGCTTTCAGCTATACAATTTTTGCCCATTGCATACTTTTGCTATTTAGTTATTCGCATACGTTTTCTATTCAGTTTCCAACAGCCTAGTGTTGGTAGAGTTCAGTGTATGTAATTTTGTGCGATGTCAGCGACAAAAAAATTTATTGTTGCAGTACTGCAATCAGCAACACTAACGGCTCTGATGACAATTTACAATACACAATAAGGCCGCGACATGTCACATACTCAAATGTGATGTGCACAAATACCTAAATACATATGTACATAAATACATATGTGCATCCAAGTTGCATATCCTGCAGTGAAAGCCGGAACTAGCGAACCAAATTTCTAGTTCTGTACTAGATCTTTATCGCCAAAAAAATTACCACTCCGAAATGTTTGTTGCTTTTACAAAACCATTTTATTGTACTTTTTTAGAACTACAAAAGTTAAAGCTTAGTACGCTTCTTCTAAAAAATGATATTTGATACAAGAAGCAAAAAAAATTAAAATTACACCGAGTTGTGAAATCTTAGTCCAAAATAGTCACAGAAAATGTGATAAGTCCTAAAGAACAAAAAAAAAGCTTTTCATTAGAAATCAACATCTAAGGTGGCGAATTCAGAATTGGTTCGGAACCATCACAAAAAAAAAAAGGATTACTTTAAATGGATATTTGTTAGGCATTTTGTCCTTCAAGTACGCTTTCATTCTGCGCTTCACAGAAGCTTTTTCATAGCTTGGCAACTCAAAAAAAAAAAAAAAAAAATTGTGCACTCAGCGACAGTCAATTTTACACACAAAAATAAAACAATATATTAGCGAAAACCTGAGCCAAATATGTATAGTAAAATGGCGTTTTCAATTTTTCTCTCCGACTTCAAGAATTTTTTATAAGGACTTAGAAATTTGAAAAATATGATTACTTCAAAAAATTATTTAAAAAGTTCAGTGCAATGTAGAAAAATAGTATGCCCGTCAGATTAAAGAGAAAATTCCGTAAAATCAAAGCGGATACAATTTTTTGGTGCATAAGGACGATTAAATATTGAAACTGTACTTTTAAAATTTTATCCTCGAATATCCTTGAAATGTTTCAGTATTTATTTTTGAAAAATTTATATATTAAGGACTAATATACAATCGAATACATCTTCGAATTTCGTCCCTCTAATATTAGTAGCTAAAAAGAAGAAAAGCACATTTTCAATACTTATTCGTTCTTAACAATTAAGAAATTTTAATTTTTTATTAATTCCACAGAATTTTCTCTTTCATTTGTTGCCCATATTATTAATTTTGGGAATTAATCATATCCTTAAAACTACAAAGCTCTTTCAAAAAAATCCTATCGTCAGAGAGAAAAACTAAAAACGTTGTTTTACTATATTTGGCCCATACTTTCGTGAGTATATTGATGGCTTCATGTGTTTCGACATTTTTTGGTTTTTGTCGCATGGTAAAATAATTTAAAATCGGTACCATGAGATAACCAGAGGCCTATTTCATAAAATTGAGAGGTGCGACAGTTGTCGTTTTTTTCTATAAAATTTCAGAGCAGAATTGTCAGCGAAATTTTTTGGGTTTCATATACGCTTGTAGGTGTAGAGAGAGAATAAAGAACACGACGGTTTGAGGTTTATGAGTGGACTGACTGTTTAATGTATCAAGAATATGCTTATAAGTATTACAATTATGCGAAGCTGGTAAATAAAGTATAATAAGCTTATGAGTGCATTTTATATGCACATATACAAATACAAATACATATTTAAATACATAAGTATTTTCAACAGTAGGCAACAGCGAAAATTTTTGAAAGCGTCATTGACAATACTTGACTATTGTCGACAATGGTGCTGACTATTGTCACTCTGACAAAATTGTCGCAACAATAGCGAGTCTCCGTCGGAAAGTTTTCACAGGAGAATTTCGCAAATTTATTTATGTATAAGGTAACTATGTGCATTTCATTAATTTGAATATTTCTTAAAACTTAAATAATACAAATGCAATTACTACATACATATGAATTACATTTTAATTTCATATGACTGGCGACATTTTGGCCAACGACAATTTTAAAACCCGACAACGACAATTTGTCACATTTCCATTGGAATTTCTCATAGAATTCACCGTAACAGTTACAACTTTTATTAAAAACAAGTAAGAAAGTCTAAGTTCGGGCGGAGCCGAACATTAAATACCCGGCGCAAGTATTAAATATATGTTTTCCACCTTTCCGAAAGCTACCGCTACATGATAAGCCGGGGTGTATACATTTTAAGTAAATTAGCGTCCTTAAATTTCGAAATATTGCAGTTTCAAGCATATCTGAAATTTACCGTTATATGAAAAGCGGCCTCAATTTTAGTCCGATTTCAACAATTTTCAACGGTTTGCTTTTATGTGGCAAGCACAATAACCATACCGAGCTTGGTACAAATTGCTAGAACGGTTAGCGAGATACATATATGTGATCACAAGTGGGCGGTGCTACGCCCATTTTCCAAAATTTTGTCATAAACGTATTTCTTGGTAAAGAATTGTTGCAACCATCAATTTTGAATAAATTAGCTTCAATATTTACTGATTTATCGAAGATTTTGTATTTCTCGAAATTACCGTTATATGGGATGTGGGCGTGGTTATTGTCCGATTTTAGAAATTTTCGGCCATTTGGTATGCACGGCCA
>NW_016158305.1:0-11888 GCF_001687245.7 Rhagoletis zephyria | reverse complement strand
TTTTTATACCCGAGCGCACTTGTGCACAAGGGTATTATAACTTTGTTCACATAACGGTTGTTTGTAACAGGCAAAACGAATCGAGATAGATATAGACAAATGTATACATAAAGATCAGAATGAGAAGAGAAATCGATTAAGCGGCGACTGTCTGTCCGTCCGTCCGTCCGTCTGTGCACACGATAACTCGAGTAAAAATTGAGATATCTTAACGAAACTTGGTACGTGCACTTCTTTTGGGCGTAGGACGGATGGTATTGAAAATGGGCAAAATCGGACAATAACCACGCCTACCTCCCATATAATGGTAATTTTAGAAATACGAAAACTGCAATATTTTAGTAACTACTGAAGATTATTCACTCAAAATTGACATTTCGAATAATTTTTAGGCGAAAAATAAGAATATTATATTATTATTATTACTTATGGATACATATGTATATCTTGGTAACCGCTGCACTAATTTTTTCCAAACTTGGCACAGTTGTTAGTATTGCTACAGCATACCAAATGGCCGAAAATTTTTAAAATCGGACAATAACCATGCCTACCTCCCATATAACGGTAATTTGGAGAAATACGAAATCTTCGATAAATCAATAAATACTAAAGCTAATTTACTCAAAATTGACCCTTGCAACATTTCTTTACCAAGAAATGCGTTAATGATAAAATTTTGGAAAATGGGCGTGGCACCGCCCACTTATGATCACATATATGTATCTCGGTAGCCGTTATACCAATTTGTACCAAATTCGGTACGAATATTGTGCTTGCCACATAAAAGCAAAACGTTGAAAAATATTGGAATCGGATTCAAATTACGACCACTTTTCTTATAACGGAAAATTTCAGAAATGCTTGAAACTTAAATATTTCGAAATTTAAGGACGCTAATTTACTCAAAATTTATACGCACCGGCTTGCGGTAGCTTTCGCAAGGGTGAAAATCATATACTTAGTACCTGCGCCGGGTATTTAATGTTCGGCTCCACCCGAACTTAGACTTTCTTACTTGTTTGTTTTTAATTTTGCATAAAAATAATTGGATTCTCGCTGAAAAAAAAGAAATCGTTTGGTATGTATCACTTATGCTGGATTTCCATTAGGCATTAAATGGCAAAAATGACAAATGACAAAGTCGGGCATTAAAAAATAATCGTGTCATTACATTAAAAAAACAGTCAATAAGTTCATTATCACATGGCATTTTTTTAAATGGCATAAATTTTTTGCCATTTCAATGCCTAGTGGAAATTCGGCATTAGTTGTAGAAGATTTCCTTCATAGAGAATTCTTCAATGACAGTTTTCATCAATAACTGTTATGTTCGGACCCTGGTGACAATTGTTTTTATAAAATAAAACACCAACAAAACTGTCGAATCGCCACTGACAATACGGAAAATGCCTGTCGTTGCAAAGTTATCACTGTCACTTAATTAAATAGGTCCCGGAAAGACTCTGTATGAAAAAAATAATGTTACTTTTTAGCCTGTCGATATCAGAATTGGTTCAGAACTATCGAGTGGGCGCAGCCGACACTTCGTTGGACATCGCAATGTTAAATTCACCAGCTGTTAGCATGCAAAATAGAATTAACGAGTACTAGTCATGGTTCTAAATTCTCTAGTACCGAACCAGTTCGGCGCTAGTGCGTTTCGCCACAGCATAATAAATAACAACATAAGAGTATGCGTGTATTTATCTACATTGCACATATTTGAATGCACACACACACATACAAACATACATATGTATGCTGGAAAATCACAATTATGGCGTTTGATAGTTGAACGAGCCTTCCGTTTATTGTTTTTGTGCACAATTCACAAACAAAGTCGCACTCGCACACATCCAGTCACTGGTTTTCACATACATACCTTGTTCGGAATTTCAACGTATTGTTGTTTTTAATTGCAAAATTGCTGTTTATTTTGTGGTTATTTCGCAACTGGGATATTACTCCCAGGGTATTGTTTTAGGCAAAAGTGGCTATTTCACAGTTCGCGTGACCCAAGAGATATACATATACATTGTATGTATTTATAAACATACCTACATTATATGTACATATGTATGTACAAGCCATTCTATTAGAGCTTTTGTTCAACTATACTGATTAGGTACAGCATAGAGTCGACTCACAGAATGCAAAGATGGGGACTTTTAATTATGTGTTAGGCTATTATGGCACTCTGAATATTTCATTTGTCGCACTTTTTGTACTCGGATTTTGTTTGGTAGACAACGACAAAAGAAATGTTAGCGTTTTTGCATTATTGAGATAAAACGCTAATTCAAATTACGTAATTATGTACAGTAGTAGTAACAGAAATTTAGTCAAGCCGATTAGCCATTTAATTGAGCTGCCGTTTTTTGGTGTTGTTCACACGCGGTTGGCTGCTCGGTTAGCGATAGGTACCGTAAATTGTACCTCTTTAGCTCTTTTTTTTAATTTGAAAGCACATTCGGGTCTATCATACCATTTCGGAATGTAGCCGAAGAGAAGGGGCCTTTCTCCCAAGGTTATATTCTGGCTCTAAGAAATCATAGTCTTCGTCTAGTGGAACGCACAGGACAAGGCTACGTTAGTCAGCCGCCGAGCGAGAGCAACGAGCTGATCTCAGCTGCTTGGGACCACTCCCACTCTGGTCCTTAACGTTATGCTTAACAGGGCGTTGGTCGATATCACCGGTAAAGCGGCTGCAGCGAGGGCGGCGATCAGACCTAGGTGCACTGGTTGCCTGAAGGACTCGCGGTCTGAATACTGTAGTATTCTCAGGGGCTTCGATTTATTTAGTTCCGGGTAACATGAATCTCTAAGTGCCCAGCCTGGCTCCAGCCAGCTCTTTCTCAACGCATTACCATCTACGGAATATTGGATGGAGGGCGTTGGTTAAAGGGAGGCACCGGTGATCTTTTAAACGGGTGGGTCTAAGCTTGACGTAAGGGTCGCTGGAGCGGTATATACCAACGAGCTCCTCATCAACCTTAAATTCAGGCATCCAGATCACTGTAGTGGTTTTAAGGCGTAGGTTGCTGCTATTAAGGAAGCATGCGATTGTTTGCTGTTAGACGCGATGACGGTAAGGGAGGCTAACATCTACTCTAAACAGGAGGAAATAAGGACCCTGAGCTCGCTTTCGATAGCGTCGGAAAATTACTATTAGCCAGAGGCGGCATCCTTAAATAATTATCGCCAATAAGAGAGATAGTGGGAGTTCCCTTGACTACTTGTGAATTTCTTTTGGAAAGATGGGCCTAGTGTCAACTCAGTGAAATCTAGAGGAAAACCGGAAAATGTGCTAAGCAGAGGTCTTTCTGGCCAAGGGTAGACCGGGGGCGGATCGCGAAGCCGGATCACTCGATTCTAGTGCTTACACTGACAAGCTATTGTCCGATCGAGGTTCAAAGAAGTGAGATTGAATATATTATCGGACTCCCCTTGACGCAGCTGTATGTAGGACGACGAGGTGGAGTCATCTCTGCATTTCCTCCTAGACTGCCCAGTTTTAGCTTAGCTGTGGCATAAGCACTTAGGTTCATACTTACTGACAAGCCCGGAGGAGCTCTCCAGGATTAAGATTTGCCGCCTGCGAAGCTCCGTTCTCGGCACTTAGCGATTCTCGCTCTAAAGATCAGTTTCCACGGAGAGCGCCTTAATAAGGAGGTGGCAGTTTCTTTTAAAAATATTTTTGAAACAATTGAAATAAAGCTTTCTCTCTCGTTTGATACCCTTATTAAACCATTTCGATTAACCTGTTAATTAAATTGATTTAACATTTTTAAACAAGTGGCACCCTCTCAAAGAATATTTTCGAAATAAATCGTTTTCGAACCGATTTCGTTGGACACCCACATTGTTGTGATACTTAACTTAACTTATTTATTAATCCATTTTCACCATTTTAACAGGTGGCAACCTCTTCTTAAGCATTTTGTGATTTTTTTTAATACCCCTTTCCCTTGGCATCTACACTGTTTTAATATTTTATAAAACTTATTAATTAATTGATTTTGACTTTTGAAAAATGTGGCAACTCTCTTCAAAAAATATTGTGGCGAATACTGCGGCTACGCTTAGCGAAAAACAAGAAAATGGCAGAATGTTCGACGAAAGAGGTAGAATATTCGACAGCAAGGAACTTCAAGTGGAAGGATAAGGGTCAGAACTTTCAGAGTTGCCGCGGGCATATAAAGGCGCTGCTACAGCACACCTAAAGTTCAGTTACGAATCAGCAAGCTACAAGTTCAGTTGTAATACAGAGATCGTAACAATATATTATATGTTAACCGAGGTTATAGTTTATCTGTGTGCCATATATTATTGAAATACGTTCAGTCGTTTTAGCTTGAAAGAACAAAAAACATATTCACAATCTCACTCATAAACCTTTAACGTTAAAATAATATCAATAGAATTTCATGGGCATCTAGCAGGGACCGTAACAGTTACAACTTTTATTAATAGAATCGCCCTTTACCAATTAATTTTTGACTTTTATTTAATTACTCCTTAAATAACTGTTATTTCTGATTTTTGTTTTATAAATTCAAAATAATAATTATTTTTATTTTTATCTAAATAATCTGCAAATAAGAGTTATTTTTGATTTTTAAATTATATGTCTTAGATACCAGTTATTGAAGACTTTTATTTATAAAAGTCATAAATAAAAATCAGTCACTGGCCTTTATTTTTTAAGTCATACTTTTTTTTGTATAAGTCGTAGTCCAATTTGATTCCTAGTACATTCTTAACTGCGAAAAATGCTAATAACTTTATACTGATGACTTTTGAAAGTAAAAGTCACTGACTGATTTTTATTGATGACTTTTATAAATAAAAAAATCTTCAATGACTGTCATCTAAGACATATAATTTAAAAATAAAACATAATTGTTATTTTTTTAATTTTGCATAAAAATTGCAAATACAAATTTATTTTCAAATTTGAGTCTCTGTGAAAAAAGAAATCGATTGGTATGTATCACTTAATTGTACAACATTTCCTGCATAGTGAATTTTTCCATGGAAGCTTTCATTAATAACTGTTATGTGCGGTCCCTGGTATCTAATATTTAATAGTCGACCTTATCGCGTATTGGATGTGAACAAATATTGCTAAAAATATAAAGCAAAATTAAAATAAGTTTATCCAATTTCTTTTTGTATTGCCTGTTAAATTATGGCAACAATTTATTTACATGGAATTGGCGATAAGGCTGGGTGTATATTTTGCTAAAAGCGCTCAGCACAAAATCTGTTATTTCATGTGACAAAAAATCACGCACAATAAAATCCCTAGCAGTAAATCTATGTGAATAAATAATTCTGGGGTCTGTACATTTGTCTCCCAAAAGGAGACTTAGTCTAACCAAAGTACATACATATATTTTCGTACATCATGATAATTTGTTATTGTTGTTCTTAACCCGAAAACAGCAGTAATATGATTGATTTTTATAAACAGCCGTGAAATATGAGAGTACTTGGTATGCCTCTTCGCGGATTTGTCTCTGCGTATTCATAGTCATTATTCATTCCGTAGAAGCAGCTGCTTTAGCCTACATATGTCTGCATGTATATAAACTCAGACTTACGTATGTACGCCTGTATGAGCATGTGTATGAAATAAATACTTGTTATGCCATGCAGCCACAGTTAATAGACCTATTAGGCTAAAATTATATGTATAATGCATTTTGTATAGTCATTTATGACATAAACATAAACAAACCGCGGCGAATATTGTTCGCTTGAAAGTTAAGAACAGCTGTTGCAACAGCGAAACTTTCACATCAGCTCTAAACTGCGCACCGGTGATTTATGTATGCAGACTAGGGATGTTAATTTTTCGGCTTCTTGCGATTGCGGGATTTTCGGGATGTCGCTATCAAAGAAAGATAATTATTACTTTCCAACAACTTAAATCGAGAAAATTGCGTCTATATTGTTTGAGAAGCTCTCCTACTACTTCCTACTTTTTTATTTAAAGAAGCGTTTTTATTTACTCTCTCGGACGTTAGGATTTATTTTAAAGGACGTTGTAATTTCAAAGATATTATTAATTCCAAACAATATTTATAAAATTCAATGCAATGTAGCATAAAAATATGGCTACCAAATTAAAGAGAAAATTTCTTTAGAATTTAAATTAACTAAAATTTTTTGGATTCACAAGGACGAATAGGTAAATTTTTGAGGTGGTAAAGTTAGTTATTTGCCAAGACTAACATTCCTAATGCAAACACATGTGTGCGTATGTATATATTTATGTACTTGAGTGTCGTTTTGTATATATGAGTATGCAACGATTGTAAGTGGGTGCTGTTAAATATTTCTATGGGCCACCACAAATTGCTTTAGCATGCATTTATAAACACTTTTGTTAGTAAATTACTTACGTAGGCACCCGGTGCGTATGAGTAACAAACCGCTACATGAAATTCCACGCAACAAATCAGAAAGTTTCGGAAAACTCCGTTTTATTACTAAACTCCTTCGGCATCGTGCAGGTGAGCCGGTGAACTTGCGATGAATTAGAAAGTTATATTAATTTTTAGTTTAATAATAAGCTTAAGATGTTAGTGCGAGTGGCCATTTTAGCCGAGCAGTTAGACTCCGCAGGAACTGGGTTCGAACGCTGGTCCGAGCAACATCTAAAATTATAAGGTTTTTGAGGTTAAACTTCTTTGCATTTGGGTGGGAGTAAATGCAAACCTCAAAAAGCGAAAAAGCGCCAAAAGAAGGTAGGGGATGGTGGTTGGCGTTTAACCCTTTCAAGACCATGGGAATCATATTTCCCATAAAGTTACTGCACTTAAGTGGAAATTGTGTATGTTTTAATTAATTATACGTATATTTTCTGTATGTACAGAAATACATATTTACCCAAATTAGAAAAAAAAATTACAAAGCCTTAAAAAAACAAATTTTGTATAGAAAAATAAACTATATTTACGTTAAAAATTATACCTTTCGGAAAAAAAATATTTTTTTGGAATAAAAATTAAAAAATATTAAAAATACCAAGGATAAAAATTTAGGCGAAAAAGTATTTCTTTTGGAAAATTTGAGAGAAACACAATCTTTTTAAAGATTTTTTATGAAGAAAATTATGAAAAATAAAAAAAAAATTTAGGAAAATATGTCTTTCAAAATTATAAAAAAAATATATTTAACAAAAAAAGTTTAACTAACAAATAATTTTCGGGCAAAATAAGTATTTCTTTGGGAAACCCCATTTTTTGGGAAAATTAATTAATTTTGGGAAATCTATTTTTGTTTTTATGAAAAATTTATGAGTTTGATAAATGGTTTATTGGAAAAAAATTCAAAAACTAAGCGAGGTTTTATTTGTTCGAGTTGGAATTTCTTAAAAAATTTGACTCTAATTATTTAATAAGTTAAATCAATTATTGTGTATCAATCGATGTGTTTTTGGAAATGCTTTTTAAACCACACGTAAAAAATCAAATTCAATCTAAACTTGGGTATTTAGTTAATTAAGATATGGTCCACATTTTGGGTGTCATACAAAAAAGATTTAAGAAGGTTTAAGTTCGCAAATATTTTTGAGAGGGTTGCCACCTGTTTTAAAAGCTAAATTTAATTTAATTATGCACAATTTATATGAAATATTAAAGTATGGGTGTCAATTGAAAGAATGTCAAGAAATATTTACTTTGAACATTTAGACTATTTTTTAGGTGTCTAAAGAGGGTTGCCATCTGTTAATAAAATTAAATTCAAATTATTTAATAAGTTAAATGAATTACTGAAAGATGCATGTCACTCGAAATTGGTTTGAAATGCCTTTACTGCCGAACTATATCTACGAGTGTTGCCACTTGTTTAAAGAATCAAATTCAACATGAATTTCAGAAATCATGTAGGTAATTAAATATGTATGAGTGTATGGGTGTCAGAGGAAAAATGTTTAAGTAAGTTTTAGTTTGAAAAATTTTCAGTAGCGATGCCACCTGTTTGAAAAGTCGAATTTAATTAAATTATACTATATATGCACAAGTTATATGAAATATTCAATAGAAAACGTGCTGTGAGATCTTAGGTTTGAGCATTTAGAATTTTGCGTCGACCGCGTGGAGGTCATTGAGAGTTCGATGGACTACAGGTGTAGAATTAAGTGGCAGCTTTATCCATTCAGCGCATAATAAATGGGAGCACAAATTAGGGTGGGGTTCTCTTACCGCTTCTTTGCATCATAGTCGTAGCGGCAGTCGAGTGAATCAAGCTGCACTTTTAGCGAGATATATGTATGCAGATTTCTGGATACCCGCTGAACCTAGTAACTAAGAGATGTACAAATACAGGACTTACTGTTAATCCTAGTAAGATGGAACTTGCCTTGTTTACTAGGAAGTATTGGGAGTAAACGAAACCCTACCCGGCTCTTCGCTCAATTGGAGGTTTTTGCTTGGCGCTTTCGGATAGAGCCCACTAAGCACTTGAGGTTGATTCTAGAGGCTTTCCATCAGCCTCAAATTTAAGCTTCCAATGCAATCTTTTCTTTAAGTAGGCATTTTCTTGCTCATTCATTCAAACGATAATCAACCGGGTCTACGGGAATCTCGGAGCAAGGTAAGGAAAGTATATTTTCAACATGTCGCCAAAGGTACTCTCATACCTGTTGCTCTCTAGATCAACCCGTTAAAAATTTGATATATTTGACAAGATATACATTTACTAACTGAACATAGCCTGTCGTTGTGAAACCAAGATTGTTAAAGCGATCAAAACGTTGAGAAGTGGACATCACATGCAATTTTCTTTTAACGGGGCTGATCGTTAATAATGAAAACATAATTGCCTCTCTTGCGAAGATTTGGTCATCAGTCAATGCCAAAGACAAATATTTGGAGTTAAATTAAATGCGCTTGTTTTTTGGTTTTATTATTTTATTTGGTACCATCAAATAAAAAAATGCGCACACACGCGAGCATACGAAGAGGCTGGTACACCAATGTCTGTTGTCACGTACGAAAAGCACTTGCAGTCATAAATATTCGCCAAAATCTTCCGTCAAATTTTACTTTTGAGTTCCAAGTCACGTAGCCTACCGCCGCAGACTGAATGCACGTGTGCTTGTTTGGTGTACTCCCGACGCGCTGAAGTCTTGGTTGGTTCATTTGTTGGCCATAATTGCGGTGTGCAGGATTTATATGCGGGTATGTGTGTGGCACCTGCGCTTTATAATTTTCCATTGCTACTCACACTGAATTAGCAATTAACACATTACAGATGTGAAATATTTTATGAAGGACTTTCTTTGCAACTTTCGAGCGTAGATGAAAGTTTGTAAGTAAATAAAGCTGCAATTGTAAAAGTTCGAATGAAAAGAAAACGATTTTAAGACCAATTAAATAACTCATTATCTGGAAAAGGTCTAAGATTATTATTACTAAACGAAGAAAAATTATGAAGCGCAAATGCAGTGAGGAAAAACATCACTCATCAAAACTAGGAAGAAATAATTTTTTTTAATTTTGCTATTTATTTAGATCATATATTGCACAAATTACAGCGTTCTGTACGAATTTTATGCTTCTAGTTTGCAAATACAATCGAAGCGGTGGAATTTTTTCACTCAACCACTCTTTTTAACGAGAATTAGCCCACTGATCTCTCCGGCACTTAGCCCGTTCTCAAAACTCTAAGTTTAAGTCCTCTAATGCCACGTTTCGTAGCCAAAGAAGTCGCCCATATTCGAGACTAAACTTTCCAATCGTTAACGTATAGTCGACACGGCAACATTAATCCGGATTAACGCCGCAGTTGATCGATCGATATTGTACCCTGACGGACGGTAGTGAGATCAAGTCCCATGGTCAGTAGAATTTTTATTAAAATTTGGTTTCATTCATTCTGGTCATGATGAGGACTGTGGCAACCGCATCCAGCTCTAAAATGCCTCAACTTTTATGCCACCAATGCTGAACACCGGATTTGTAATGCCAATTGGTATATCATTCACGAGCGCTGACCGAATTACTCTCCTTTTGTCACCGAAAATTAAATTGGTTTTTAAACTAAATAAAATTAAGTACACAACTGGAATAGATTTTGCGGCACCTCTTCTCGTAAAAAGAGGATTAACTCGAAATGCCGCTTATCACAAGGCTTCTATATATGTTTTTTTTGTCTGTTTCTCCACTAAGGCAATATACTCCGATTTGTCCACCCAAGCATTTCTTGCTGCTTTGGCGAATCATGTGTCGTCAAGGAATGCCCGAAAAAATGATGTCCGACAACGGCAAAGCCTCATCGAAGCACAGCGCCCTTAAACAAAGATCTCGATGCTTACATAAAACAAGTGGGCTCAAAGATGGTAGGAAAGTTCAATGCCCAAGGTATAAATGGGCAATTAAATGGCTGTTAAAGACAAAGGACGATTAATGCCTCCTCTCTGTCGCAGAAAGCTTCACTCAGAGGGTTTTTTTTTCTAGTTGGTGGAAATCATGACGGTGAGTAAAAGATGGATGCGTTATAGATACATTTGTCTACATCGTGTCGAACTAACTTCCCAGAAAAAAACTTTTTACTTTTAATTGTATTCGAAAATCCTTTAAGTAGCTTAGATATAATACCGCTAAAAAAATAGCCAAACTTTAAACGCCAGAAAAGCATATGGGTTTAAGTTTACCGATGCTAGTGGCAAGACCATTTTCTATGCGCACATACATTTTGCAATATCCCTTAAAGTACGGTTATAAAGGCCAAATGCATTACTTCCACGAAAACAGTTACACTCGAGTGCCTTACATACATTTCTACCCAGCTGCGGGAGAAACTTGCTAACTGCCTTACATACCACAGTGTGTGCCTTTGTTCACATTGGCCATTGTGACTAACATTGTTTACCTTGTTGTCACTTTAATTATCGCCTTCATTAAGCATAGTGTCTGCCTCAGCCTACTTTGCTAGTTCTCACCAGTTCTCAGACGTTGCATGCTACATAATTTTAATGGACATACATACATACTTGCCTAGATGCATAGCGAAAAGGTAAACATTTGAAGAAGCTATGTATATGTATATGAATAGCAGTCTACGGCTCATTAAAGAGCAGAAAAGGTTTTTAGTATCACTGAACGAAGTAAGGAAAAAAAGCATTGGCGGAGTTTTGTGAATGGAGCATTGCGATTATTTACTCAATTCCAGCTGATCACAAGCCTACGCCGCAAATTTTTCTGTTTTTAATTCAATTTAACAAAATCAAAAAATGCGGATCCAATATGACGGATGAGTTTTGAAAAATGTTCAGATTTGTATGAAATTTCCACCCAAATAATTTTTTCGTCGTTGAAAATAGGCCCAGCTGAGAAGAGTTTCAATACCTCCTCTGCACAGAAATTATGAAACAGAAGCACAGAATCTGGCTGGGAATGAAAAACTTCTTCAAAAAGATTCTGATAACTTTAGGGCATGCACATTGGATGTACGGATTCTAAATAGGGAGCTGCCTCTGCCCGGTTGGTTGATATCCTTGGGAAGACTAAAGCTGCCATCAACGCCATCCACGAAGGGCGATGGATGGGGCAGGGTAAAAACATTTAAGGCCTTGCAACGTCTGCTAAAAGAACACCGTATTTATGGTGGGAAAGAGCTCATCTCTTCAGAATCCGGATTAAAGAAAGATTCTACACCAACGAGCGCTGCCTCCGTCACGAAATAAAAGTCGCCATGGTTGGCGAAGAAGGGATCTTTAGTCCCAATATCAGGGAACTAAGCCCACAAGACGATGCAAATGAAACTAAAGTGATCATGTCGCGATATTTGAATGGATGGCATCCTTGTAGACACAATATCGACCGAGAATATTATCTTGTTAAAGTCGAGATACGCATTCGCTTTTATGG
>NW_016158304.1:126017-145388 GCF_001687245.7 Rhagoletis zephyria | reverse complement strand
CCACCGCCAAATCTGAAGAATATCAAAAATAAGGAGAACGATTTTTTTTGTTTTGAAATCGATTAATATTTACCCGGGGCTTTGAAGTTTCCAATAAATTTTACATCGTGCCAAAAAATCTTTTTATCGATGCTTTTTTAACTTAAAAATGTGTGTTTTAATATCCGATAATTCTATCTGCTATATACAAAAATCCGTTATTTTATGGTTTCATAACCACATCACGCACGAACAGATCAATGGATGTATTTAATTCGTTTTTGCTCTACTCGACATTTGCTGTAGATATGTGGTAAAAATTATGAAAAATAGGGTTGCCAGATATTTGAAGATTTAAAATCATCTAAATGGTCAATAAAATATTTAAATTTCTTCAGCAAAACTAAAAGCGTTTGAAGATATTTAAAAAATATTTTTGACTGGGTTGCCACCTTTCTAAAAAATATACCAATGATTATTAAAAATTCAAGCTTATTTAATACCACAATATTGATATCACACGAAAGGTGTACGCATAAGCTTTGGACTAACATGTTTTTAAATAGGGTTGCCATCCGGCTTTTAACTAAGATGAGGTAATTATATAAGTTAAGTGAAATGATCCAATGTGCATTTTTGCATAATCGATGGTTTGACATGTTAGTGACGGTATCTCGCACTCATTTTAGTTTTTTGGTTACGTGCCGACTCTGTCCAGAAATATGTAGGAGTTAAAACTTCATTTTAACACCTTTTGTTTGAAACTCATATTTTATTTGACCGCATGTAGCATGATTTATTTATTTATTTTTGTTATAGATAAATGGCAACGCTATCCAAAAATATATGTGCATTAAAGTATGTGTTTTCAAAAACTTTGCTGGGAGTGCATAAACCCCTTTCATTTAATACTCATATTAAGGGTATAAAGGTGGCAACTCCGTACAAAAATGTTTTTAAATCTCTTCAAATGCTTTTAGTTTTGATGGAGGCACTTAATTATTTTATTGAGCCTTTAAATAATTTTAATTTCAGACATCTGGTAACCCTATTTACAATTTTTTTTTTTACCACATACCCACAGAAATAATTGAGCAGAATGAAGTAGTAGACTTCTGAAGGCAAATAGTCGTATTCGATCAAAAAATAATTATTTTTAATGATTTTTTCAAATTTCAAAAAAGTTCATTTTCCTACAAATGTATTTTTGGGCCACCCTAAAATACATACACATTTATATAAATGTATGTTGTTGAGCTAAATATACGCTGCAAATGATCTAACGGCGGCTTAGGCAAAGCTCATTCTAAACATACATTTTTTTTATTTATTAATATGAAACACTGCATATTGGCACAAGTTCCGGTTGCGCTTGGCGAATGCAAGCCTTAATTGCAAGTTAGTTGTTTAGTTTCATATGCATGTATGTGTGCACATGCAGAAGCGCTTATGCAGCGATAAATTGACTCTTTGAATTGGTGTTAATTATGTTGATTTATAGCGGTGTAAAATCATAGCGCCACGCAGCCAACTTGTGTGGTTTACCCAGCGAACTTACGAGTAAATAACTGCTTGACGACCGCTTACATTACACGATCCGACCGCTGTTCGACTACGCAATGCGGCTTGTTTAGATTTTGTAAAGGTGAAAACGGGGTGGTGTGCGTATACAACACAAATGTATGTATGTATGTATGTTTATGTGTGTTGATATGTAACTGATGTAGTAGCAGAAACAGCTTAGAGCGCTGTTTATAATTGTAATTGCTCCAAATCATTAAATATTTTACTATAATTTTCAGCTGAAAATAGTTTATTACTTTTTTTTAGTAATTTTTTCTAATTCTTTTTCACTTCTTTTCTTTTAATTTGCAGATTTTGAAATTGCTCGACCACTGGCATCCGTCGTCCATTTGGTCACTGGCTTCCTGTCACCGCCATTATAGCGCTGCTAACGCAAGAGTGTTAAGTGCAAAAAAGTGTTAATTTCAATAACAAAGCGAGAAAAAATTTTTTGCGAAAAAAGAGAAAAAAAATCAAAAAAAAAACCCTTTGCCCAGTGCGCAGTGCAAAAAGGTGAAAGAAAAAAATGCTGACGGACGACGCCATACCCTCATCAACATAAATTACTCAAAGTGCATGTATGTATGTAGGTATGTAAAAGCATAAGTGCAAAATAGTTGAATACAAATATTAACGTGCAAGTGTTCTATGCGTCTGTATGTATCTATGTATGTGTATTGAGTTCAAATCATCATCATCGCCATCATGCTCATTGCAGCAGTGCAGTGAGGATCGCTGAGCTACAACGGACAGCAGGAATAAAATGAAACCAATTGCCAGAACTTATCGCGTTCGGTACACTAATGGCTGCAAGTTTGCGAATTCCACAGCGCATAGAAACAGAACGACAACAACAAAAATTAACGAGAACTAAAGCACAACCAACACAAATAAAAAAAATAAATCAACAAAGAAAAGCAGCGACTAAGTGTTTGCAACAAAATCGAATTCCAGAAGGTGCAAGCAACGCTCAAAAGCGGGCAATATTCCGTAGAAGGGCCATCAGCGCGCTGCAGACAAACAACGAACAAAAAAGGAAACAACAACAACACAACAACAACACTACTATACTACTAGATCAACAGCAGCGACGTGTAAAGAACTGCCGTGGGTTGGTAGTCTTCCACGTCGCAGCCACATTATGACGCGTTGCAGGAACACAAAATATTTGCCTGCAGACGTTGAGAAGAAAGAAGACGTCCGACAACGACAACGACGACGACAGACGACGACGAACAAGCGGCAACGGCAACGGCAACGTCGTCGAACTGGTCACGGCCACAGACGACGTGAATACGAGCGCTTATGCGCGCACTTACAGCATGACAAATCAGCCAAATTGTAGCGATATCTTCATTTCTGTGAGTGCCACAAATGCCGGCACAGACACCATCGGCACAAGCACAACCACCATAGCCGACAGAAATAAGCATACACGAAACACGCATTTGCTCAGAGGAGTAGCGGAAGCCAAAACAGCAACTACAGCAGCAGCAATACGTTTATCAAAGTGCGCCACCGCCGCCGCCGCTGCCATCACCGTTGCCGCCGCAAAAGTGTTTACATTAGCGCCGATCCCCCACCGCAGCGTCGCCACCACTCCTGTACGCGCCGCTCAAGTCAACGCGGCGAAAGTAAGCAAAGTGCAACTAGAAGACTGTAAAAGAGCGCCACAAAATGCCGCTAATGCGCGACAGCTTACAAAGTACGCAGCAGCGTCACCTCAACGCCGCCAAAATAATTTAGTCTTAAGCAGTGCCGTTTGGCCACTCATCACCACTTGTTGCTTCGCATTTGCGTTGTACGCATTGCCATTGCCATGTCACAGCCAGCCACAGCAGTCGCAGTCATTGAGCGCCGCATATGGTAGTATGTTCGGTCCGAGTGTGGTCGGCGGACCCATTGCTCATTACAGCGTGCTCGCCTTTCCCCGGCGCCGCTCGTCGGCGGGCGGTGATGGCGCAAGCGGCCTAATGCAGTCGCGCGCTGTCGATACGAGCGCACAATTTGAGGTGTTAGAAGGACAGCCGCGCGGTACAGTAGTTGGCTTTATACCCACCAAACCCGATTTTACATATCGCTTTAATGAGCCACCTCGTGAATTTGCGCTCGATCAGGTTACGGGTGAGATTAAAACGAATGTGGTGCTGGATCGTGAAGGTATACGCGATCGCTACGATTTAGTGGTGCTCTCCTCACAGCCCACCTATCCGATTGAGGTGCGCATCATTGTGCTGGATGTGAACGATAATGCTCCAGAGTTTCCCGAACCGAGCATAGCAGTATCGTTTTCTGAGAGTGCGGCTACCGGCACGCGTCTGCTACTGGATGCGGCCACTGATAGCGATATTGGCGAGAATAGTGTGACGGACGACTATCACATTGTGGATGGTAATATGGAGGATAAATTCCGCTTGGCTGTGACAACGAATCCAAGCGGTGACGTCAGCTACCTTCACTTGGAGACTACGGGTAACTTGGATCGGGAAACGCGCGGTTTCTACCAGCTCAACATATCAGCGCGTGATGGTGGTGAGCCACCGCAATACGGTTACCTGTTGGTAAATGTTACCATTGTCGATGTGAACGATAATCCACCGATCTTCGATCACTCCGACTATATCGTCTCGCTGAATGAATCCGTGCCGCCGGGCTCGCCTGTGCTTCAGGTTATGGCTTCGGACAATGATCTGGGTGACAATGCCAAAATCACCTACTACCTAGCTGACACTGAGCAACAGTTTTCTGTTGATCCCGAGAGCGGTATCATATCCACCACCGAACTACTTAGCTGTCCACAACAGAATTGCCAGAACTTCGTACGCCCCGGCGCCGGTTGTCCGAAGAGCTGTGTCTTTACGGTATTCGCGCGCGATCACGGCTCTCCGCGACAAGACGGACGCACCTATGTTACGGTGAACCTCCTGGACACCAATGACCATGACCCTGTAATACGCTTTCAATATTTTCCGCCAACTGGCACATACGCGACTGTGGATGAGAATGCGGTGAATGGCAGTGTAGTTGCTGCCGTCTCTGTAGTGGACATGGATGAGGGCCTCAATGGCGATACGAGCTTACGTATCATAACGGGCAATGAGTTGGGTCATTTTCGCCTGGAGAAGACACCGTCCTTCGATATTGTGCGCGTTAATGGTGTGTTGGATCGCGAGGAAATTGGCAAGTACAATTTGACAGTTGTCGCCATCGATAAAGGTACACCATCGCGTACGGCGACCGCGCACCTAATTATCCATGTCAACGATGTGAACGATCATGAACCAGTGTTCGAGAAGAGCGAGTATTCAGCGGTGCTGAGTGAATTGGCACCGGCAGGCACGTACGTTGCCTCCATTACCGCCACCGACGAGGACACCGGCGTAAATGCATTGATTTCATACGATTTCGTTTCGGGTAATAATAAACAATGGTTTGTTATTGATACAGCGTCCGGTTTGATAACAACGCAGGCAACATTGGATCGCGAAGTGCAAGACAGCGTGGAATTGAGCATATCCGCACGTGATGGCGGCCCAAATCCGAAGTGGGCGTACACACAACTCAAGGTGACCATACTGGATGAAAACGATGAGGCACCACAATTCTCGCAACACCAAATCAACGTTACACTCAGCGAGAATACGCCGCCACAGACATTGGTCGCCATGCTAACGGCAGCCGATCACGATCAAGGCACTAACGGCTCGGTGACATACACACTGGCGGGCAGTGTGGAGCGCAAGTATCCGAAACAATTTGCGCTCGACTCGCTCACTGGCCAATTAACGACGCGCAGTGCACTTGATCGTGAGACAATTGCGCATTATGAGATTTTTGTGATCGCACGCGATCAGGGTGCACCACCACAATCGGCCACAGCTACTGTTTATCTGAACGTTGAGGATGTCAACGACAACAGCCCAACGTTCTATCCGAGTCATTATTTTTATGCGTTGCCTGACGATGCGGGCGACAACAACGACAACAACGACAACAGCGACAACAACCAACCACTATTGAAAGTCACTGCCAGTGATCGTGATGCGGGCGATAATGCCTTAATTACCTACCAACTGGAGTCAGGTGGCGATGGGCATTTCGTCGTCGATACATGGAGTGGCGCGATAACATTGCGCATCGCTGCCGCCACCGCCGCCAGCAGCGATATACGCCACTCACCGAAGGCATTGTATAAGTTGAAGATTTCGGCAAAGGATCGCGGCGAACGTCTAAGCGAACAAGATGCATTGGTTGAGATTGTATTGCAATCCAAAATGGAGTTGCTCGAGTTCGAGTCATACGGCAGTTATGAGTTTCAAATTGTGGAAGATCATGAGCAACAACCGCCAGTGGTGGGTCGCGAGGTGGGTCGGGTGCAGGTGAAGTCACATGCTGGCAAATTGACACTGCCACCCAACATCGAGTACGCGATTGTGTATGGCGATGCGGATGAGAACTTTGAGGTGGATCGTCGCACTGGTCGCATTCGCACGGCGCGCCGCATTGATCGTGAAGCGGTGGCGCAGTATCAGCTCACTGTGATGGCGCGCACTGGCCTGGCCTATGGCAAATGCATTGTGAACATTGCGATCGCTGATTTGAACGATAATGCGCCGATCTTTGCACAAGATCGTGACGGTGAGATACAGTTGGCCGAGAACGCGGCTGTCGGTCAAGAGGTTTACTTGTCACGCGCACGTGATCGCGATTCAGGCATGAATAGCCGTGTCACCTACACGCTCACCTACAATCCCGACGAACAGTTTCGCATCAACGAAGCGACTGGCGTACTGCAATTGCAGCGTCCGCTGCGCGCAGCACCCGGTACATTGCTGCATGTGGAGTTGATGGCCGCAGATGGTGGTACGCCGCCCTTGTCAACGCGACACACCATCGACGTGCTCATCGCCGATGTCAACGATCATACACCTGTGTTTGATCACACATCGTACGAGACATCGTTGCGCGAATCGACCAAGGTGAATGCGCGCTTCTTTGCGCTAGCCGCCAGCGATGCGGATCTCGGCGCAAATGGGCGGATATCATACGACATAATCGAGGGCAATACAGAGCGGAAGTTCGGCGTCTTTCCTGATGGTTATTTGTTTGTGCGCGCACAGTTGGATCGGGAGGAACGCGACTATTACGCGCTGACGGTGGCATGCCACGACAGCGGTATGCCAGCGCGTTCGTCTGTGGTACCGGTAATCATACATGTCATCGACGAGAACGATAATGCGCCGCAATTCACAAATAATACCTTCACCTTTAGCATCGCAGAGAATGAGCCAGCCGATTCGTTTGTCGGCAAGCTGACGGCAACGGATCGTGATATGGGACGCAACGCAGAATTGATTTATACGCTGGCATCGCAGGAGCAGGACTTCAGCATCGACATGCGTAATGGTTTCATCAAAACGCTACATCCATTCGATCGCGAGGAGCTTGTGCAACGACGCAGCAGCACCAGCGTGGGTGGACAAGCGAATGGGCAGTCGGCTGGCGGTGTAGTGGGTGTAGGCGATGGTATTAACAATGGCAATAACTACATACAGATGGAGGCCGTCGTCTCAGACAATGGAGTGCAGCGCTTGCACGACAAGGTCAAGGTGAAGATAATCATTACAGATGTCAATGACAATGCGCCGCAGTTTGTGCGCGCTCCCTACCGCGTGCAGATTTCCGAAGGCGCTGGCATTGGCACGCAAGTGATGCGCGTCTATTCGGTGGATGCGGATGAGGGACTCAATGGTGATGTCTACTATTCACTTGTTGCCGGCAATGAGGAGGAACGCTTTGCCATGGATGATGCAACAGGACAGCTGTCATTGGCGCGTTTGCTTGATCGCGAGCAGCAGTCTTCATATAAGTTGGCAGTGGTGGCGCGTGATGCAGCATTGAACGGGCAGTTGAGCGCAAGTACCACCATTACAGTGGAGGTGTTGGATGAGAACGATGTGGCGCCCGCATTCGCGCAGACAGCGAGCGAAGTGTCTGTATTGGAGACGAGCGGCATCGGCACGGAGCTGATGCGTTTCCGTGCAACGGACTCAGATCTGGGCGTCAATAGCCAGGTTACCTATAGCATAACGGCTGGCAACCGTAAGGATACCTTCCACATCGATGCCATATCGGGAAGCTTGTACTTGCACAAGCCGCTTGACTATGAGGATACTACGGTATACAATCTGAATATAACAGCTGCTGATGGCGGTACGCCGCGTCTAGCGAACACCATCGTCTTCACCGTAAACGTTGTGGATGAGAATGACAATCCACCCAGTTTCCCAAATACAGCCATTGTACGGCAAATTAAGGAAGGTATTGCCATTAAAACACCTATTGTCACCATAACCGCCGAAGATCCGGACTCCGGCTTGAATGGCAAAATCACCTACGCGATTACGAAGCAAGACCCCGAGCAGCCGGGTGGCCGACACTTTGGCATCAACAACATAACCGGCGTCATACATACGCTGCGTGAAATCGATCGCGAAACCATCGACACTTTCCGTCTCACGGTCGTTGCCACCGATCAGGCAGAAAAACCTGAACCACAACTATCCGCTGAGAAACTTGTGACCGTCATCGTTGAGGACATTAACGACAATGCACCCACATTTGTGTCCATGAATGCGGCCATATTGCCAATGCAGATGGCGGCCGCCCAAAGTCATCACTACCGTGACGGTGTGCCAGTGATGCATGTGCTGGCGCGTGATGCCGATTCGTCCAGCAATGGACTGGTCACCTACGAAATGGTAAGCGGCAATGTGGAACTCTTCAAATTGCATCGCAATACGGGTGCGATAACATTGCGCAAAGTGATCGACCAGCCGGAGGTGCGTTATCAGTTGGCTCTGAAGGCAACCGATGAAGCGGTGCAGAGCGAACGTAAAAGCACCGATGCCTACATAACGATTATAACAGCGGGCACGGCGTCGGGGCCCGCATTCGATCAGCGCGAACAAAGCGGATCAGTGTACGAAAATGAGCCGACCGGTACGAGTATTTTGACTGTGAGTGCACGCTTGAATGGCGCCGAAATCGAGTACTATGTGACGAATGTGACTGCAATCGGTGTGAGTGCGAGTGCGATCGGTGTGAGTGCGGGTGCGGGTGTGCAGCAAGTCGACCGCCTCTTTGACATTGACACAAAACTTGGCATATTGTCGACAGCAAAGGAGTTGGATCGTGATGCCGGACCGGACACCTACGAAGTGGAAGTGTATGCGATTGCATTGGGCGGAGCGCCACGAACAGCGAGTACTAAGGTAAGTGTGGGTTTTGTTTGCAATTTTGTCTGCTTTTGTTGTTTTTTTTTAATTATGCAATGTTATGCATGAAATTTGCTTTATATTTGGATTATTTCTTTATTTACGAAATTGATATATTATTCAGCCACATTACAGATTTTATAATTCCACCATATTTTTTGTTACATAAATAATACAATATTTGAAAAATTCTCTGCGCGCTTTTACTTTGCGCTAAAGTATTTGCCAACTGCCCATAGTACTCGACCGTTAGCAATTATCTGCTTGAAAACAGCGCTGCACTGTGGCATATTGCGGTATTAAGTGGGATCAAAAATGGAGTTAGACTCGTAGGCAAAACCAGATTAATTCGAAGAATGACCAGGTCAAGATCCAAGTTGAGCATTTCCGTTACATAGCACATTATCGATATCACTATTGTTATATTTAATTGAAATTTTATGTATCGAAATTATTATCGATAGTATATGTACTCTTATATTATAATTGTTAACAATGCATTCAGTCATACTCTTATCAATGTTGTCGATATTTATTTATAAGTACATATATAACCTTAGAAATTTAGATAACTCAATATAGTGTGAAAATTCGAAAAGCTTCAATTCGATAAACCGATAAATTTCGATTACAACCATTCAAGTTTCATAACTAAAAACAAATATCGATGACTCGTTAAGTTGAAAGAACTCATATATTACGATAGTACGATAAATTTTGCTAACTCGATAACTCTAAAGTTTTCGATGACTCGATAAATATTGATAATTCAATAAATGCCTTGGCAAATTTCGATAGTCCGATAATTTTTTTTTTTAACTCGATAACTATCTGTAAATTTCAACAATTAAGTTTCCGTTTCTCGGTAAATTTCGATAACTCAATAGAAATGGATAACACGTTAAATTTCGATAAGTAAATTTTTGATGAATCGCTATTTTCGATTATTATCGAAAAATTTAAATCAATTTTCTTACCTTTTCAGTTACCTTAATTTTTATGAATGTGTATATGGGCATCCCCATGGTGGCGCACGTGACAGTCGTACGATTTCAATGTGATACAAAAAAGGAATACCATTTGTTTTCTTTAACTTTTTTGGGCCATTGTATAGCACATAATTAGTTCTATATTTAACCGAAAAATGAAATCAATCGAACTGCTTGGTCCTGAAATATAAGCATTTAAAGAGAGTGTCCTTACGTGACAAAAAATGGAAGTTGATTTTTTCTTTTCTTACAAAATCGCAAAACTCTGTGAATTGTGGATGGCTATTTTCATGAAACTTATTTTAATATGATTTGGAGCAATTCTAGTTGTTTTTAGAGTTTTTTGAATTAATGCAAATTGTTTCAATTCTCTTTTACAACCCCAAGTGTGAAACGTGACGTGACGTGGCGTCACGTGACATAAATTTCCATCGTTATATTTTTGTTAATATTGCTTTTAAATGAATTTTCAACGCAAATAAAATATGTATTGTATTGTATGTAGAATATACTTTATATTTTGACTTCAGCGCCAATACAGGGTCAAGTTATTAGAAATCTATGATTTATTATGTTTCAACCACATACGCCAAATTCGAACCAAATCGGACCATAAATACGGTTTTTCGAAATATCTCGACCTTGGCATCACCTAGGAAGACCATTTTATGCAACCATGATTCTACTTACATAGCCAGTATATATTTTAAAAAGCAGACAAATCGGCCCGTAAATACGTTAGATATAAAACATTTATTTTTAGTCGTGGTGGACCTTCCGCTGGAAACACTCATATGCATCTCATTTTTACCTTAAATTTTTTATTTTTTTTTTTATCTTCAACGTTTTTTATCACTTATTACTTCATCTTCATCTTCACATTTATCTTTATTACATTTATTTGAAATAAAAACTAAAACAAAATGCGAAAACAACTCAAATTGCACAGTTTGCAACAACAAATACGTATAGACATTTTTAAACGACAATTTGGGCTGTATTTTTCAACCAATTTTGAAACTCTACTCATCCGCTGAAAAATACCTTTCCAATGGTGTTTCCCTGTTTCGAAATCGTTCCAGTAGAATCGCCAAACTTATGGTAGTGTTTTAATATATGGATAAATACTAAACACCCCTTCAAAACCGACAAGTGCCTAAGTGCTTACGCTGACGATTTCCTTAAACTTTGGCCCTCATTGCAGCTGCTCTGCCTGCCACACACTCACTTCTTGAGGGTGAGCGTAGTAAGAGCTGCTTAGAGCTATGTAATTAAGCTGGCATTAGTGCTATCAGGAGCGATGTCCAAGCTTCAAAGGATACAGAGACGGCTAACCACGACGCAGTGCGCCTAAATTCGACTTGCTAAAGCAACTTAACCTGCAATTTGAGTAGGCGCTATAATAACCATGCTCTTAAGTAAGTAAGTAAGTTGAGTAGAAAAGTTCCAAAGTGCACTTTCAAACAAAAAACATATCTGCCAGACTATCAAGCTTATCGCTTCTTCCTGATGTCGCCTTTTTGCCAAATGCTATCGGGTAATTGTTATATGCACCATTACAGAATTCTTTCTTTACACCCAAACTACCCACACAGGAATTATTCATTTGCATACCTACGTAATGCATTAAATAAAATGCATTTCCTACGCCGCTCAAATGAACATTTGTGCGCATTAATATTACGCACGCACGTACATACGTACGTACGTACATTTGTATGATGGTGTGGCACAAAAAAAAAAAAGAAATGTGCATGCAAGTCATAAGCAATGCAAAATCCTTAATGGAATCCCATTTCGAAGAGATTTGGGTGCGTTGCTTATCGCGCGGATACGAAAAAAAAAATTAACAAAAAAAAAAACAACTCCAAAAAATCACACAAAAACTTCAAACCTCGAAACCAATATAATCGAGCACAGCGTAGAATTTGCCACGGTCAGGATGCCAGCCAGCGTACATATGTGAAAGTGTGTGCGCACGCATACTACATAGCAACTAATTTAGACGCCATAAAATGCGCATAAACATAACGAACTAATTTATTGCTATAACGTGCAACACCAGCAACATTAACTATGCCATAGTCAACACAGAACGTCTACTCATAATGCAACAGCAGGCGTATCGTGGCCACAACCGATTGCCGCCGAGTGGTGCAAGTAGATAGTAAAAAAACACCTGAGTCCTTATGTTTGAATGCAATTCATAGACGCAACAGTCACAGCAGCAGTGTTGCAAGTTGGAACTCTACAATGCAATGACATTAGTTTACCCACACCTTGTCGGCGACAGACAGACAGACAGACAGCAGCAACAGCAGCAGCCTCAAAGCGAAAAGAACTAGTGTGTGCTGCTTGTAGGCGAGTTGGCAGCATGAAACGGAAGAGAGAGAGAGAGTTGAAGCACACACAGTTGATGGCCAAGCTGCAAGGTGAGTGTGTAAGGAATCATAAAAATCACCTCGCAGGCAGTAAAAAATCATTGCAGATGATATTTCACTGGCAAAAAGTGTACAAGTTTGAACGAATGTGTGCAAGTATGTGCATGTGTGTGCAAGTGTATGCATGTGTGTGCGTGCGCGCGCTTATGCGCCTTATGCAGATGCATGGCGGTGATATGCAGCTGCAGTCATATGTACAACTATGAGTGGCTTAAAATGGCTCTGACCAACACCGGACATGCACACATACATACATACATACATACATACATACATTTGTACATTCATGCAACTAGTCAACCAACCATTTTAGCATATGTCGCAGCAATAATTGCTGTGAAAATGTAAGATGGCGATGTGGGTTGGTGCGATGAGCTTGGCGCTGACGATAAGGAGACGGCGAGATGCAAGCAGCGGCAGCAGCAGCAGCAGCAGCAGCAGTGTACAAATGATGAGGTATGCAAAAAGGAGTTGCAACTAAGCAATGGCTGTTGTGGCAAGTAAGCATGTGTTGTTTTTTTTTTGTTGCATACATATTTGGCAAAGGCAATGGTGGCGGTAATGGCATTGGAAGTGAAATAACAAGTGCCAGCTGAAGTCAAAGCGATTTGCTTAGTAGAAATGTCGCGACAACGCCAGTTGGATTAGCCGCATATCTAAGTGTTTGCGTGTTTGTGTGTTTGTGTGAAATAATGTTGTTGCAATTTTAAGTATTCGTGTCTTTACAACATAGACACACACATACATGTGTATGTATGTAAGTATAAAGCAATGGAATTTATTATGATGTTTAGAGAATTTGATTGCCATAGTAACGTACTACAGCTAAGCGGCATTAATAAGACGGACAGACACTGGCCATATTTAAGGTAGCACCAGCGCTGCGTATGCACGCAGAAGGTGGGGAAATTAAGAAAGTGGCGTTGAAACCGCAGCTTAAGTGCGTAACTATGCTTAGATACTTATGGCGGACATATGCACATACATACACATATGCGCCCATGCAAGAATGCTAATCGCTTCGTTTTGCTGCTATCCCAGCAAACAGAAGCAAATAATTGTTGAAATCTTTGTTCCAATAAAAAAGTTCGAACTTCAGAAAATAAAACGTTATTTCATATCTCGAGGATAAGCTCTTTAACTAGTGACGTCTCATTCTTGGCATTCGCAGGAACAGTGCAGATCTGATGACCTTCATAAAAAATGCCGTCGCTTTTTCGAATAGGTGGCAACCCTAATCAGAAGTATTTTCAAGCAAAAGTTTTCTTAAAACTTTCGCCTTTTCAAACAGGTGGCAACCTTTTTCTTAAAGTGGTTTTAAATTTAAATCTTCTTAAAACATCTTTCGTCTTGCATTGGGATTTTTAAAATACGTGGCAACCCTCCTCAATATCCAAACCCATTTCAATTAATACCTACATTTTAGTAATTCGTTTAAGTCATTAAATGTGCACTCAAATTTTAAACAGATGGCAACCCTCGTCAAATAGCTCGAAAATATTCTAAAATTTCAAACTAAAGATTTCTTACCACTTCTTTCATTTAATTAAATTCGAAATTTCAAACTCTTCAAAATTTTTTCGCGCGGAAAAATCCTTTAACATCCTTTGTCTGACACCCATGTTCTGACACCCATATTTCATTCAAATAATTGCCACAATTCAAGTTTAATTTGATTTTTTAAACATGTGGCAGCACTCATAAAGTTAATTCAGAAATAAAGCTTTAACAAACCCGTTTCGATTGATATCCATGTTGTAATTCATTTCACTTTTTAAGTTATTTTAAGGTGGCAACCCTTTTCACAATATTTTGAAAAGTAAAACTTTATTAAACCTCTTTCATCTGAATTTCATGTTGTGGTACATATTAACATTTACCTAGTTACCGAAATTCACGATTACCTATATTTAAACGTGTGGCATCACTCCCAAAGATAATTCGGAAATAAGGCCTTTCCAAACCGACTTCGATTGATACCCATATTTTTATAATTCATTTAACTTGGCAAGTAATTTAAATTCAACTTTTTAAAAGGATGGGAGGGTTGCCAGACAGACAAGACAGACAGACAGACAGAATGCGTATTTCGGATTATAACAGTCGTGAACGTACTGCTCGCATCGTATACCGAACTACGAGACGAGCAGTACGTTCACAACAGCTATAATCAGAAATATGCATTTTTATGTGACGAGTTGCTAGTTCACGAATGTTACGATTTGAGCCCTGAACTGGGTAGAGTAAACCACTCCAGGATGCCCAGATGCTCAGATACCCTGCATTGGCCAGTAATAAAGCCCGTAATTGTGGGTGAATGAGGAACACCAAATTATTTATAAGTTAAATCAATTATTACAATATTGGTATCGAGCAACATGGTTTTGAAAAGGCTCTATTTCTTCAGTATATACTGGAGGGTTGCCACCTATTTATAAAGATAAATTCAATATATAAAATAGGTTAAATGAGTTACTAAAATATGAAAATCAATCAAAATGGCTTTGAAAAAACTGTATTTTAAACTACATGTGGCAGAGTTGCCACTTGTTTTGAAAACTTAATTCAACTTTAATGAAGAGAATTAGATAATTTAAATATGTATCGCAATACGGGTGTCAGATAAAAAAAGATTAAAATACGTTTTAGTTTGAAGATATTTTAAACAGGGTAGCCACCTGTTTACAAAGCTAAATTCAATGTATGCAATAGGTCCATCGAATTACTACGATACGGATATCAGTTAAAATGGCCTTGAAGGAACTTTATTTCTAAATTTCTTGTAAGAGCGTTGCCACCCGTTTACAAAATCAAAAGCGTCAGACGAAAGAGATTGTGGAGATTTAAAAGAGAGTTAAAACAGCTCCTAACAAGGTTAAATTCAATGTTATAATTTCCTATATATGGATATCAAACGAAATCGCTTTGAAGATATTTTATTTCTAAACTACATGTAGGAGGGTTGCCAACTGTTCTAAATTTTATTTTGAATTAAGGGAATTAGACGATGTAAATATAAATCACATTAGTTTGAAAATAATTTGAAGAAGCTTGCCACCTGTTTACACATGTAACAGAGTTGCCACCCGTTCTAAAATTTAAATGCAACTGGAATTTAGGGTATTAGATAATTTAAATATGTATATTTTGGTGTCACACGAAAAGCGTTTAACAAGATTTTAAATGAAAAATATTTTTTGTTTGAAAATATTTTAAATATTTAAGATTTTGCCATCTTTAGCAAAGCTGAACTTATTTAAATTATACAGAAGTCGAAAGAGTATTAGAAAATATTTAGCTTAAACGCTAAGAATATTAAAAAGGGTTGCCACCAATATAAAAGATGGGTAGCACATGATGAGCTCAAAATTGAATCGAATAAAATCACAACTAATGTACAGTTTTTAACCTGAATACGCTCTTATTATTATCACTTATAAATCATCTGTTGTGTGTTGAGGGTTATTTTTTCTCTTAAATAATACGAATTATGTTGGGACACTTTCAAAGCGGAGAGGATTATTTTTGATCTCTGATGAATAGGAACGAACGAACTAAATGGGCATGAAGAATGCAGTTTTAATGAATTGGTTGCAGGTGGCGCAGGAACCTATACATACGAAGCACTCAGGTTAATATTTATCAAATCAAAAAGGTTTGTTGGGAATTTCTCTACTTAGAGTTGTACATAAATAGGTATGTACGGCTCCTGTGTGTTTCCTTCTCCGCTGGCATATACATAGATCTAGTATGTAACTAAGTCTGTGTGTAAGTATTTATAGCTACCTACATACATACATACATACATACATACGTACTTATGTATGAGCAGTCGCGAATTGAAAAAGAATTGAGTTGTGACGCGTTTCATGCGTTCGCATACGGAGCGTGCAAATTACAATTTGTAGGGTCTTAAATGTTTATAGCTCTCTGCCTGCTAGAATTTATGACCAACTTACAAATGAACAAACAATCAAAGCGCGTAAAAAAATGCCGACGAACAAATCTAAACGCATCTACATATGTGTGTGTGTCATTTTGTGGTCACAGTCGCATTTGCTAATGTAGTAGTTAGTTGGTTGTCGTTGTTTGTCGTTGTTGCTTGTTGCTGGTGGAGTTGCATTTTTATTTGTGCTTATTCGCTTACAAGTGCACAGGTTGGTTTTGGCGCAGCGTGACAACGCGATTTGAGATTTGTAAATGTGTGTTGTGTTGTTGCAACTGCGCTGATGTTACAGTTTGTTGTCACCCTTTTGTTTGTTGTCTGCTTTTGCTTGATGAGTGTTTGGCTGCTTTGTCGCTACAAACATACACTAGGCTAAAAATGCAAGTGTACACCGCGTTCCAATATAATATTCACAATTATTTTCATGAGAGATATTTTTTTTGCATTAATTATTTATGAAAATATAGTTCATTCTATAATATAAACCATATGAATCAAAGTTACCCAATTTATATATGTAAAGTTCATAAAAATGAAAAAAAAAATGTTTATCAAAATTTTGCAACTTTTTATGCAGAAATTCTATCCGTCACCGAAAAAAAAGATAAAAAATCAACGGGATTTTTTAGGCGTTTGAAACTTGCACCTCATTTGACTAGAAGTGAATGGGCTACAAACATGCATACTCGAAAATTTTCCAGAAATTCAGAACAAAAATTTAAGAATTTTGATGAACATTTTTTGAATTTCTGTGAACTTTATGTAAAATGTAAAAAATTTATGTAAAATGTGAAACTTTGGTTTATATTATAAGATGAGCTATATTTTCTCTAGCTTATACGCGCGAGTTTCACCCCACGTTTTTATACAATTATGAAAAATGATTATATTTTATTTCTGCGCCCATTTTATTTTTAAGCGAGTTAAGGTATTTGGGTCGCTACTTAAAAAAAATTTAATTAACTCGTTATTTTAATTACGTCATTATTTTGTTATTTTTGATAATTTTCAATTATTTTTGACTGTTTTAAATTACATGATATATATAGTTATTTGTTTAATTTCTATTATCAATCAACAAGCCAAACTATAGACAAAAATTAAGAATATTTAATAACTGCTTGAATTATTTATTTATTTGATTCTTATTCAAATCTCAAATTTTAAACATTAAATATTACTTTCATAAATTTTAAAAAAGAATAGACTGAAATGTGCAAAGTTAATGAATTTAACTTATTTTAATGAAAAATTTTATTTTTATTTTTAGTTCACTTAAAAATGAACTAAGGTATTCATTTTATTTTTTACTAAAATTTTATTTTTTTGCATATTCAATATTATTAAAAAAGATAAAATTATAGTATTTATTGTACCTGAAACCTTTTACTTTTAATATCATCTAATGAAAAATTCATTTAAATTTATGTTCGAAAATTTGGAATGTTTATGTATTTAATTTTGCTTTTAATTAATATTCAAAAAATTTAGCGTTAATTATTGACAAATCTAAGGCTGCTAAATAAAAGTGTAATTTATTAAAGTTTATCAAATATTTGAAGATATATGCAATGAGAGAGAGATATGAAAATTTCAGTTATTATGGAAGGTTACACGCCTATTTTTCTTCGTGAGTACGAATTTGATTTCACATACATATCTCCATACCAAGTTCTACGCCCGTTCAGTCGTTTCCGCGAGATTTTTAATTTAACTAAACTTTTTCAAAAGGTGGCAATCCATAAAAAAAGCAACGTATTGTTCAACCAGGCCCATAAACTATCGCGTGATGGAGCCCCAAACATCCAAACACACAAACCTATGTATGTACAAACTTTCATATTAATAATATTAAATAGTAGGAAGGCTAACTAATTAATGCAAAAAATTTTTCATGTAAATAATTGTTAATATTATATTAGAAAAAGTTGTACACTTTCATTTGTCGTCTAGTGTATGTGAGTACATACATTCGTACATACATACATATATGCAGCTTGTTATTGTTGCATGTTGCACGTTTGTTTGTTGTATTTATTGCTGCTTTCTTTCGCTTTCAGCTCTTTTAAGCTGGCTCACCAATAGCCCGACTTCACTTCACTTGGCTTGGCTTGACTTGACTTGGCCAATTGTATCGTTTTTTGTAGTGCTAATAAGAATTTATGTGCGCTACAATGAGCCGGAGTGAATTAATTAACCAATGTTGGCTGGCATAATTTTTACCATTTTAGTAACGCAAAAATGCGACTAAGCAGAAATGATGTTATTGCTAGCAATTATAGTGCAACAAGTGTGTGTGTATAGCGTATATGCACCTACCGAGTGTATATGTATGTTTATGAATTATGCCTAGCATTTATTGTAGTTGTTACTCTGTACGCTATAGCTCATAAATTGTCATGTAGAATATGATATCTAAATGAAGGCAGCTATAATTGTTTTCTTAGAAAAGTTTAGTTTGAGCCGATTGGGGTTTAGTTTTTTTTTAAACGACACTTTAAAGTAAGTGGAAAACGAAAGAATTACTTATAGAGCAGTAATTGTGCGCGTGCAATTTAGTCTTTATCTTAGAAGGCAGGATTCGTCTCGAATGAAGCAGTTAATTCCTTAAAGCACGTTTGAGCTAAACAGAAATGAAATGAAAAACGAATTTATGGAAAGAACTGAGCGTTTATATAAATAGGAAATCTTTCACCTTTATACTTGTGTTGCAATTTGCGCCGGCAGATCTGTCGGCAAAAAATAAAGTGTTCAAAACCGTCATCAGGCTCGAAGATACCAGAGAGTTTGTGCTTTACGGCCACAGTAGTTTAAAGTCAACTCCATTTGTAAAGACCGACCACATTATCCCAGAACTGCACTCGAACAGTCGCGTGAGGGCGCACAGCGGCCAGCGGAGTGTCAGAAAGTCGAAGTTTCGAAGCGGTTGAATATATTTTAGATACGAATACCATACGGGAAAAAAAGAAATCGTAGCTGAGCTCATTGCAAAACTACCTAATAAATAAGAGTAGCGTGGCCAGTGTTTTTCTTTTTATTTAAAATTTTTTGCATTGCCTTGATGATGATTTCCATTTCATTTTAATATCATAATTGCGAACTGATATATTCCTATTCCTATTCCTAATCCTATTCCTATTCCTAATCCTATTCCTATTCCTATTCCTATTCCTATT
>NW_016158304.1:75945-125917 GCF_001687245.7 Rhagoletis zephyria | reverse complement strand
GGCAAGCAGCAGGCGCACAATTCCACAAATCATTTCGGTGTTTTTCTTTATTTCAATTTGCATTGTTTTTTTCTTTATTTTATTTTATTTCATTTGTAGTGTGTTGCAAATGGCTTGCTGTCGCGCTTTAACTGTTGCTGCTTTACCGCCTCTGCTTCAACTGCTGTCCCTGCTCTCCCTGTTAGTTATCCCTGCTGCTTCTTTTTTGCTGGTTCTCTGTTCGTTGCAGCGCAAGGTGCGTGGCCTAATGAGCGCGTTTGCAGCTGTAGTTTGAATACCCGAAAACTTGCCGATCAGCGGAGCTGCGAAAAAAAAATGATTTAAAATAAAAAATGTGGCACGTAAAATAAAAAATGAAAAATGCACCGCTGCTCTCGGTGCCCCAACGTTAGCGCGAGTGTCAGTGAAAATTAATAACAATAATCATATGCAATGCCAACTTAGCCGCGAGACAAGTTTTAATGTTTCGGCTGCCACCAGTGCCACTGCTTGATCGCACGGTTCTAAGCCACTACTGCTGGCAGAAGAAGATATATGTATCTCCTGCTTGAGTTGGAGTTACTGCTGCTGCTGCTGCTGTTGCTGCTGCTTCTTCAACTGATGATGATGGCAAACTTTGAGATGAGTGCTGCATCTGTTGTTGTTGTTGTTGTTGTCGTTTTTATCTGCCATTTCATGCTGTGGCGGCAAGCTGCTGTTGGCTGACTGCTGCTGCTGCTGCTATTCCACCTAATGAATGTCTCTCATTTTATTATTTTGCAAGTGGTAGCATGCAAATGTATTTTTAATGATAAACGTAGCAAATGTTTCATGCGCTAGGCTAGGTCCGCCCGCCATACCGCAACACACCACACCAACCAACCATCTTCCACCCATCTAACTGCGCAGCAACTGTCTAGTCGAGAGTCAAAGTGGCAAGCAAACAGCGCATCAATTTTCCGATAGCGCAACACGGGTGTACTGAATGATGAACTAGCAGAAATGCGTAGCCATTAGTTGTTCGTCGCAAGCAAAGGCATGTGAAAATTATATAAAAATTGTGATTTATGCAGCTTTCAAGTGATTTGTACACGCAACCGTTAAGGCGAAAGTGCTGCGGCATTTGGCAAATAGATATTCCAAGAATGCCTGCGAGGCTACACTAAGTTATTGCTGCCTTAATTTATAATGCTTACAATTTAAACCAGTTATGTTGCCACTGGCCAAGTGAACAGGCAAGCAGCATTTATCGGCTGATATATGAATTATGAATAAATTTCACAAATTGTATTTCATAATGTCGTAATTAAATGTTAAGCAAAAAAAAAAAATACCACCACTGCATTAAGATAAGTGGATGAGGTTCGATTTGACTTTATGATTACAAATGTAACAAAAAAAGAAATAAGTCGTATAATGTAAAATAATAAATATTAATTAAAAAAGTTAATGATACGGCAGAACATAGTCTATGTGCCTAATTTAAACTAAATTGGCAATTTCACTCAGATAATCTTTAATTTTTCAAATTATTTTTATAGGTGACAATTTTTTACAAAATATGTCTGGATGGGTCTGCACACTTGCTGCTATGTTATGTTATATTTACATTAAGTTAGTAAACCAAATAGATTAAAAATTGGGAAAGATGAGAAGTCTTTGCTATATAGCAGGAACCATAACGGTTAAAATGTTAATAAAAAAAGTAAGTACGCCTGGGCCTTACTGCAGAAGTGAAGCTTACGTTACATACATATCTATTTTGTCTCATAACCAATATAGGAGCATATATATTTACATACATACATACATCTGCTTTTGCTTAGGGTTATATTTTTTGTCTTTTCTATCTAGATTCCTACCTCTGCCCCAGTTCGTTCTAATTACATTTAGGTTATTCTGTTTTTCTTTATGTTCATTTTTATCTTTATACAAAATCCATAACAAAATCGAAAAAAACGATAACAAAATCGACAAATAATCGATAACAAAAATTGATTAGAAAATCGATAAATATATGGATACGAAAATCGGTAAACACATCAATAAAAATATCGATAACAAAATCGTTAAATAACGATAGCAAAAACGATAAATATCGACACAAAAATCGATAGATATCGATAACAAAATCGATAAAAATATCGATAACAAAATCGATAAATATCGATAACAAAATCGATAAAAATATCGATAACAAAATCGATAAATACTGATAACAAAATCGATAAAAATATCGATAATGAAATCGATAAATATCCATAACAAAATCGATAAAAATATCCATAAAAAAGTCGATAAATATCGATAATCAAATCGATAAAAATGTCGATAACAAAATCGATTAAAATATCGCTAACAAAATAGTTTAAAATATCGATTACAAAATCAATAACAAATTGATAAAAATATCGATTATTATATCGATAAGTTCCGAAAATATCGTTAAAAAATTTACAACAATGTCGATAAAAATTTTGATAACAAAATCGATAAAAATATCGATATCAAAATCGATAAGAATATCCACTATTTTATCAATAACAAATAGATTCCGACGAATCACAACAAACTCAAGTCACGTGTGCCTACACGATCTGCGTGGTGACAGCCCCTCAACCCTAATCTAGGTTGGATAAGGGGAAGTCCAGCGCTCTTCATCTATTTAAACATCACCGACTTAGGCTAATTTTGGGGGTCATAACTCGTCGCTGCTCAATGAGAATGCATACCTGCAGAATAGGATTTCCAGTGAACACTTACAACCACAGCTGGGCCATTGCCCAGTCTAATGTTACTTTCATTAATTTTGTCCAGTCAGTAAATTACTGCAGAGAAAAAGATTTTTTATAAAATTTAAAATATCGCTTTGTCTTCGTTGTATGATAATCACTGATTTATGATGTATACCGTTAGCACCTCGACTACTAGCTGGTTAGTGGCTTTTGCGATGTATGACTGAAGCCGAATTCTTTCAGTACTGCGAGCGGATAATACAAAATGAAATTAGCTGTAAGCTTCAATGCATTATGAGGCTTTTTTTCAAAGAAAATTCTCTGCGATCAAAAATATTCATTTTTATTTTTCCTAACTTAAACAGCAACTACTTAAGCTCAACATTAACGCATACTTATTATGAGGCCTTTAGTTGCGTTACTTTGTGAAAACCATATCAAAATATGGCAGCGATAATATCGCTTTAAACGCACAGCGAATGTAATTTTACAGATCTCAGTAATTTTCTACTCAAAAATCGGTCAATCAGTGTTAAACAGCCGACAGCCACACGGCAGACAAAAAAATTACAGCAGCTGCTGGTTGGTACCTTGATATCAGATATACCATTTGATATGTGTGCAAGTGAGCGCGTTTGAAATTTAGCTGCAGCAGCTCTCGCCGTCAAGTGTGTCACACGGCAAGCGTTTAGAGGTCCCTCAGCCGGTTAGGCAGTCCGACAGTCAGGTGCAGCGGCGTCATTGAAAAAATCTCTAAGCTCTATGGTTGGCTTAGAGCGACAGCTTAGCCTAGCTAAAGCGCACTCACCAAACACCACCCTCCTTAACCTCGCTGCGCTACTTACCTACGCTCATCGTGGAGGGGATAAGCACTTTTCGCAGCAGTTAGCCATGTTCACCGCCTCACAACGAGCAGCTATTTCCTTTTAAAGTACAGACTTTTGACTAGAAAAAGTCGTAATTATATGATTACTTCAATAACAATTTTCAACACAGAGTGAAACTTTTGCGCCGCCGCCGTTTGTGTAGCGCTCGCCTGCCTGCGATACAACTGAGTGGTGCGTGCCACATGTGGCATACGGTGTGCGCGTAGTTGTGGCAGCTGCTCTTTGCTTCGCTATTGCATTACAGCAGCACACAAATAATCATAGCAACCTAGCTAGTGTGCTGGGGTAGTTGGCCGCCAGTGCTGAGTATTCGCTTCGCTTTAGACTGGCTAACTTGTTGGCTGATTGTTTGGTGCTGCTCGCCTTACTGTCGGCCTGCTTGGCTTCACTAGCTGTAGGGTTACACAGTGCGCAAGCGGCAAACCTCTACTGGGCTAGTGCTCGTAGCAACCTTGCCGCACTAGCCACTCTTACTACTACTTTTTCCTCTTCATCATCTTTTGTTTCCAATCGCAGCTGCGTATCGCATGTCGCGCATCATCACACCCATTTTGCTTAGAATTCCGTATGTGGCGTATGTGTATTAAGCTCGCTCGCGCTTAACTGCTATTGTATTGGCTGTGATTTTGTGATGGTTGATAGCAGCGCGAGCTCACCTTTTTGTAGCAGCCTTTAATTGAATTAAAAATGTGTAGCTACCACCACTGCTGGTAAATGGCGCGCACGCAGCGTTAGTGGTGGTGTTGGCGTTCGTTGTTACACTCGTCGGCTAACTCAGCTATTACAACTACATGTACATGTTTTCTTTTGTTTTATTGTTGTGTAGTAACAAAAGACCGGTGGTGTAGTCCGCAGCTACACAGTTGTTGCCACAACCAACGGCTTTGCTCCATCCTGAACGCTGCAGAAGCGAAATACTTGCTGTGCCTCTGTCTAATTGAATCTTTTACTCTCTCTCGCTTACCATGCTGCCTTCTCCAGCAAGTATGTATGTAAGTTTTTTTATTTTTTTATTTTTTTGTTGTATTCTGGTATGTCTTCTACACGTGTTGCAAGCTTGTTGCGGCCACTGGAGGTTGCCTGCCGCTGTTTTGTTGCTTGTTGTTCAAAGCACTTGTAAAGTAATGTTATCTTAGCTGATTGTGCTGTTGTGGTTGTTGTTGTTGTTGTTGTTGTTGTTGTAGCGATAAAATGCGTTAGTCGAACAAGCAATATATGGTTATGATTACAATTAATTATTTTATTGAATTGTCATTATGGTATGGCACCTCCCCTTCGTTTATGCCCACCTGTGCATTAGAGTGGCCCAAATAAAAAAAAAAACAACGGTTATCCAACTTCAAGATTCCCACCAAAATATGTCGGCTAAATTCGGCGTCATTCCTGACCTTTCAAATGCCTTGAAATATAGGAAAAAATGTTTTGTTTTTATGAAAAAAATACAGGGTGTCCTAGACGTCCATCGAGGGAAATATATTTTAATGAAAAAACGCAACAATTTTACCTACGAAATCGCGGATGTTCTATATTTTTGCGGTACTACCGAGTTCTAGTTTCTTCAGGAAGTAGGTTAACATGTTCTTACTACAGATTGGGATTCTGAAGATAAAAGTATTTAACTTTTATTTGAAACTTTTTCTCGGAAGTGCCTTTTTCAACCTCTCAAATACCTTCGAACTCCAACTCCCTCTAGACTACTTAAATGAGTGAAAATATTTTTATTATATTCCCTGTATATTCAAAGTTGTCTGAGAGGATAGCAAAATATAAAATATTTAATGCATTTTTCATGCGATATCCAATAAAAGTTTCTTTAAATTGCTAATTTGTCAGTCATTTCGTCTCCGTTCTTCATTTACGAGGAATCAATAAATAGTTATCTTTTCTCAATATTAACTTTTCCGAAAAACTAATCTATTGTCACCACAAAAATCTAAAATTTTTTTACGAAAAAGTCTTGAAGTGAAATTTTGTTTAGTTTTCAATCATACGAATAGTGGGGAGAAAATACCTTTTCGTAAAACTAAATTCAAAAGTTGACGATCACGAATGGCACCGAACTTGAACAAAGTGTTTTGAATAGAGCAATGAAATCAACAAATTCAAAAACTATCGGAGAATTTTAAAGCGAGAAAGTTCCGGGTATCCCGAAAAAAAAGAAAAGCCCAAAAAACAGACACGAAAATTGACGCAACTACCAGTTAAAATCCCCAAAAAAATTGTATGAAAATGTTTAAGAAATATTAAAAAATCCCAAATAAAACACCGACGAAGATCAATACTAAAAAAAAAATTGCGAAAAATCTTAAAATAACAATTTTGGTAACATCTCAGAAAACTGCACCTCGGAAAACACTTGAAAATTCTAAATTCTCAAACAATATGAAAATTTGGAAAATATTCGTCAAATACCTAACAATTCCTAAAGTTCCCAAATATACGAAAGTTTCTGAAAGTTTCCATAAATTTTCAATAAAAAAGGAAACTAAAAATAAATCTACAAAAAAATGGAGAGGGGGGCATAAAAAATATTCAAAATATCGGAATTTTTGGAAAGCAAAAATATATACCTACTGAATATTGCAGAAATTTTGGGAAAAAACCCACAGAAAAGTTTCGTATAACACACAAATGTGAAAATTTTCCAAAAGCGAAAATATGAGCCAAAATTTGTCCACTTAAAATTGCAAAATTGGAGTTTTGAAAAGTCTTAAAAAACTTTGGAAATTTTCAAAACAAAAGAAAAATCCCCGAAAGCGTAGAAGTAACGAAAATTCATAAAAATAGACCAAGAATTTTTGAAAAAAGAGGCTCCTGTTACTTAAACAAATGCTGAGATACCTGAAAGAATTTTAAAATAAATTTTCTAGAAAATTTCGGAAATGTGCCAGAAAAACTCATGGAGCCTGGAATATTCACGGACAAAACATGCTCATTTAATAAAAAAAAATATATTGTGAATAAAATTTATTTAAAAAAATCCGACCGAATTCTGAAAAAAAATTACGAAAAACGCAAACGAAATACAGAAAAAATTGCAGGGGTTACTGAAGAATCTTCAAAGAGCTCTGGAAAATATATATAATGTGCGAAAAAACCAGAAAATTTTCGAGCAAATCCCGAGAAGTAGTGAAAATATTTTGAAAAGTATCCAAATTCTTCCGAAAAATGCCAAAGTTCCAGCTTAGGTTGGTTAGTTTTAGGTGGTTGTGTCACAGTTGGACCGTGAGAGAAAAAGAAAAGGTTTTCTTTTCTACCGAAAAATGATGCCTTCGCAGGGGCCTCTACGCACAAATACTAAGGAGAAGGCAATGAAAGGGCAACATTTTTTGTAGAAAAGAAAACGCCATTAGCTTAACTGGTATAAGCTGATTCGAAGGCTGATTAGTTCTGCTGATAACCGCATAAGTACCAGCAATTTTCACTGCATACAGTAATATTTTATACGTGTAATATTCGTACCTACGTATGTGCAGCACTTACCACCTACATATTCCAATAAGTGCATGTTTTGCGATATGCCATAAATGTGCACTTCACACATCAGTTGGGATTTATTATGTTAGCATTTTCGCACATTAAATACCATAAAAATTTTCACTTTGCATTTACTATATACATAAAAGCAAAATAAATTTTTAATTAAATAAATTCTTTGTTTTTGCCATTCATAAATTTTCTAACCATTTTTCACATTTATATAAATTTTTATTTACTTGCAGGTCACCGTCAAAGTGCTGGACAAAAACGATAGTCCGCCTGTGTTTCGTGACACTCCGCTCGTTTTTAATGTCAGCGAAGATTCAAGCGCCGGCCATCATGTTGCTACAATACGCGCCACTGATCCCGACACTCTGGGCTCGCTCGCCTTCAGCTTGATTGGCGGTGGCGATGAGAAGTTTCTGCTGGAACCTGAGACGGGTCGGTTGCGCTTGAAAGATGCACTCGATCGTGAGTTGAAGGATAAATATGTGTTGGAGTTGCGTGTAGCTGATGGAGTGCAAAGTACCGATACGACAGCGGAAATTTTGGTAAGTCGATTTAAAGTGCAAGCACAAATAGCTAGTAACAAATGAATACTTCTGCGGCTAAGATAGTTGCAAGTTTTTAGTGGACAATTAAAATACAGTATCCAAGATAGTTTGAAAGCACTTTTGACCAAAAGCCCTTGAGCATCTTCCAAATGGAGATAAATGTATATAATTTTGTCCGCGCTTCGCAATTGTCGAGTGAGCAAAGCACTGGCGTGCCGTGTGAGAGTTTCTAGGTTCAAATCCTCGGGCAGCGGATCTTTTCTTTTTCTTAATTTAATTTTTTGATTTTTTAGACTCTTATTTTATGAATCACTTTTCTTTTTCATTAAATTTTTGTTTTTTTTTTGTAGATTTTATTATTTCAAAAGGAAGCACGTTTCTTTACTTTCATTTAATTTGTAGGAACTTATTTTTTGTCTTTTTTAATTTCACATTTTTGTTTATTTAAGTGTTAGATTTTACTTTGTTGATAAATATTTGTTTTTAATTTCAATTTATTTAATTTTTCTTACTCCTTTCGATTTAATTTGTCTATCGTTTTTCAATCCAATTTTTTTGAAATGAATTTTCTTTCAGGTTTAGATTTTGTTTTTTTATTCAAGGAAAAATATTCTTTTATTTCATTAATTTTAAAAAATTTATTCAATCAATTTCACCTTTTTTAATTTTACTCGTAATTTTTTGATAATAAGGTTTTTAGGTTTTATTTAATTTAATTTTTAGGAACATATTTTATTTATTTTTTAAATTTCATATTTTTTCATTTTTAATTAAATGTTCTGGCAGTCTTTATATTTTATTGTTTTAAAAAGAGAGAAGTTATCGCTAATTTCAGTAAATTTTTATGAATTTTTTTCTATTTTGGACTTTGTTTGGTTTTGATTGAATTTTCTTATAGTTTTTAGATTTTATTGTATTTTTTTTATTTCCTTTAAGTTTTAGAAACTTAATTTAAATTTTATTTTTATTTAAACTCTTCACCTTTTTAATTTAATTTTTAGATTTCATTTCATTTTGTGTTTTTTGTTATTTTTTAATAAAAATTCTTTTTTTTTTAATGTAATTTTTCGTAATTTAAATATGTATTTTTTTAAGAATATTTTTTTTATCTTTTTTATTGAGTTTTCTTTTAATTTTTAGATTTTATGGTTTTAAAAGGAAAACTATTTTGCTTTTAATTTAAATGCTTTAAATTTTCAGAAACTTATCTCTTATTTTAAAATTATTATTTTTCTAACTTAATTTTCTTCTTATTTTTAGTGTTATTTCTTTAAAAAAAAAAATGTTTTTTTATTTAGTTTAATTTTTTGAAAACTTATTGCTAAAAGACAAACAGAATAACGCTAAAGACCTCCTCGTTATATTGGTGTGCAAACTTAAATGCATGTACTGGGTTTGTTCTACTAAAGCGCTTATTTGCTCGCTGATCAGCTCATCCATAAGCTCTGCGTAGGCGAGGCCCAACAATCAAATTCATATTAGATCTTGGTAATGAAAAATTACAACCTTTAAGGAAACTAAACTAGTGAAGTCTTTAAAACTTTTGAAAATTGATAAACAGCCAAGGCACGAAATTATTCTACACGGTTTACCATGTGATCGGGAACGTAGTGTCTGAAACGGAACTTTTGTAAGGCGCAACAATATTCAATGCCGCTTCGGCTTACCTTCCTGGAAGTGAGCTTAATAATTTCGACTGAAAAGCAGTCATAACCTACCACGAAAAAAAACCGAATGGTCCAAAAAAAAACTCGAAAAGTCCCGAATAATTCAGAACCTTGGCGAAAAAGTTTCAAGAAAAGGCACAAAAAAGCCTAGTAAATTAAAGCGATGCCAAAAAATCCAAGGAGAGTTCCGGGTGTATCTGGAAAGCCCTGAAAAACCAGACCTAGTTTTTGATACATCACGAAAAAGCTAAAACTACATTTTTTCCAATTTGAGCTATTAAATAAAATTAAAAGGGAATTTTTTTAAATGGAAATTTGCAAGTTCTTACCTGATTAAAATTTGTTTGTCTTAAACTATCAAATATTTATATTTGTATGTACATTAAAAGGTCCTATGAGTATTTTTCTTATGCAAGTTTTTTTTATTAATTAATATCTTAGATTCAAGTATGAATTTAAATTGCGAAATAAAACAAAAAAAAACAACGGAACAAAAAAACGACCAGTAGAGAATCTTTTTTTTACTACTTCGATTTTAAGAAAATTATCAAGAAGTATCTTTCAGAAGTAGTAAATTGTCGAGAACTTTATGGTCAAGAGATAGCAGCTTGGAATAACAACAAGTCAGCACAAACTTCCCTGAATAAAAACATTTTCCTCCAGTTTCCAAGGCAATAAAAAAAAATTTTTATAATTTTCGTCACGAAATTTATATAATAAATTTTGTGTTTCAGCACTCGTCACTCGAAAATTTTACCTAAAATAGGTGCTTTATAAGAAATAACTAACAATAAAATAAAGAAAGCCATTTCTAGAATAACTGCATCCAGAGGTGCATCAAAGTCAGCTCATTTCTCACAGTGCATTCGCGTAGATTTTCGTGTTCGATATTTGTTACACCTCAATTTCTTGCACTTTTTTTGCGTCTTTTTCACTTCCTTTACCATTTTATTGTGCATACATATTTTATGCTGGCACTTTTTTTTTTTATTTGTATCTTAAACTTTTATTTTATTTTATAATTTTTTGCTTTTTTTTATACATATTTCACTTTTCTTTGAGGGGGTAATTTGATGCCTCGCAACGTGTTAAATAAAAACGCCTCAATGATTACTTGAATGCGCTTCCCTTTTACTTAACGCCAAGGCACGAATGCACACAGCTAAACATACATACATACAAACAAAGCAAAGACTACTATTACACATGCACACCGGTCACATGTATTGTATAATACATATATGTGGACGCCAACAAAATGTTAAAAAAAAAAATAAAAAAAATGAAAAAAATTTTAAGCGAAGTTGAAACTTGTGGAGCAGAAATAAGAAAATAAGGCGTCAAAATTGCGTAAAGCAAAATATCGGATACTTGCCTCTTGGCGGTGAGCTTGGACCACTGCGCCTTGCTTGGCTGCAAAACAGTGCCTGCGCGAGAGAGAGAGAGAGGGAGAGAGATAGAGCGTCACTGAGGGCGGTAAAATGGCAATAGCAGTGGCATGCCACAATTTATTTGTTGTAGTTATATATATGTATGTACTTATAGAACTTGAGATTTCTTTGAAAGCAACGCAAGAAGGCTAAATAACAAAAAATTTAGTTTTCGGATAAAATCAGAATATGGATTACAAAATGCCAACAACAACAATAACAACAAGGGTTAGTTAGACCAAAGCTGAGCTAAAGCGAAAGGACTAGGCTATAACAAAAACGACAGCACAACAATAAAAACAACAACAAAAAGCACAACAGCAACTGCAAGTATGTATGTGTGAACGATATCGGCGCTTCCAAGAAATTGTTAGCGGACTTTATATTTGTTGTTGCTTGGGGTTTTTTGTTGGTACCTATTATTTTTTTGTTTTTATTACTCTTCTTATTGTTGTTGTTGTTGTGTCCAATGTCGTCCTTATTGTTTTTTTGCGCCAATGTGCCAAATAAAGTTCTATATTCTACTCGCCTCATCTCACCTCACCACGCCGCCACGCCATCGCTTAAGCATTTATTTCTTATGTCTCTTCGGCTTAATCCTGCACTTCTTCGTCTTCTTAAACACCTTTCTATAGTTTGCTTTACTTCGGCATATTATTGAGACTGCTTGCTACCTTTTCTCATAATTTTTTGAACTGTTCTTACGCTTTTTTGTTTTTGTTTTTGTTGTTGCTCTCGTCGTCGTCGTCGTTGCATATGAAATCCTTTTCGAGCAAACTTCGATTGCTGTTGTTGCTGGCATTGTTTCGTATTTTTATTTTTTATTTTGTTTTGCTTGACTGTTTGTTGTTGTGTGAATTTGAAGTGATGCCTAGTGAAGTGTTTATAACATGTCCACTTTGGGATATCGTCTTCATGTTACACCTACCGGACAGTGCGGCGAAATGTTCATGGAAGCATGCATGGCATGGCATATTGGCACGCTGTGATGCTTACATAGACATACATATATACACTCACAGCAAAAAGTATTTGCACAGAGAATTTTTCACAATATATGCAAAACTTTTTTGCTTTTTCCGCTAGTTTTTTATGAAAATATGGTTCGTATTACAACAAAAAACAAAACAAAATAAAAATATGATTTCAAAACTTTGTGCAAAATTTAGAAAAATTCAAACAATTGTCATGGAAATTTTTTAGTTAGATTTTTTAGGATTTTTATCGATTATGCAGTTTTGTAGCCCATTAAATTTTATGGTATACTAAAGTGCAATTTTTTGGCATTTTTTTCAAGCATTTTCTTCCATACAACAAAAATCTAAAATACTTTGTATGGAAAAATATACAAAACACTTACAACAAAAAAAAATCTCAAAAATCAGAGCAAAAAAAATTTTATAAACTGATTAAAAAGTTTAAAATTTGCATTAAATTTTTTTTTAATTTTTCAGAGTTTTACACAAAGCTTACCAATTATATTTCAATGTTTTTTTGTTGTAGTAGCATGAACTATATTTTCATAAATTATACGAAAAATAAAACAAAAATTGTTAAAATAAAATATTGTGAAAAATTTTATGTGCCAATACTTTTTGCCGTGAGTGCACATATGTGGACATGTAAGTACATACATATATGCAAGTCACAGTTTCGATTTAGCGTGAAATAACTGGTAATTTAAAATCACTTTGTTGACGGTCACAACCAAGACGTAGGAGGAGGAGAGCCATATGCTTCGTTAGGCGCTATTCTGCTGACTAAACTTGCAAATAGGATATGTAGTTCGGTTCAAATGGCGAGATCAGATAGTATTCTCTCTCTGGTATACATCAAAAAAGCTTCAGAGCTTTGCTATTTTTTTTTTTGAGTTATCAAAAATTACTTCAATCAATTGCAACCCAGGAGGTCCTTATTTGTGTCCAGTCCAATCTTGATCGTCATTTCTTGTAATAAGCTGTAGTTACTAACTTACTTGACTAAAAGCTTAAACAGACGGCAGCGTTGATCCGGATTAACTCGGATATGAAGAAGAAGAATTTTTTTTTGTTGCAGATTAGAGAGCCTAGCTCGAAAATGAGGATAATCTCTGCATATGTAAACGTATCTATATAAAGAGTTGCCACCTGTTAAAAAACTAAACTCAAATTATTTAATAAACAATGCTACCAGATCCGCTCCGTTCGTTCGATTTTCACAAATAAGGTGTCAAATTACAGATTTTGGACTGTTAATCTGCAATAAGGTTTTACCCTTTTGAAAAAGTTGTCACCTTTAAAAAAAATTTACTTCAAATTATTAAAAAATTTAAACTCCTTATTAAAAATGGGCATCTTTCGAAATGGTTTTCAAAAGCATTCTTCTTAACTTAACTGCGTAAGGGTTGCCACCTGTTAAAAAAATTAAATTCAATCTCTATTAGGGTAGTTAGGTAATGGAAATATGTGTCTCAGACAAAAAGAATTTAAGAGGGTAGTAGTTTTAAATATCTTGAAAAGGGTTGCCACCTGGTGTAAAAGTCGAAATTAGTCAATTTATAGGAAATTAAATACTAAAATATCTTAAACAAAGGATTCTTAAGAAATTTTGATTTTGAATGCTAAGAATAATTTTGAGGTATTTAAAGACGGTTGCCACCTGTTTGAAGAGTTAAATTTAAAATATTTATGTGTTAAGCCAAATGAATTATTCAAATATTGGTATCAATCGGAATGCTTTTGAAAAGTTTATATTTCTAAACTAAACTATATTTGAGGGGTTGCCATATTTAAAAAATAAAAAATCAACTTTAAATATGTTCATAGATGCATTCATTAAAATCTCTAAATTTTTAGTAGAATATATATTTCAGGCTGGCATTTCAGGTATTCTTCACAGAGCTTACATTTAAGATTATGCACTTACATACACACATATGTAAACAAGTCTACTCACACTAAATAATCTACAATGTGCCAAAGAATCCCAAATATTCGCACCTTGTTTGGCAAAAAAAAACAAAAGAGTATGCCTTTTTAATTTTCAAGCGATTCGCAAACGCTATAACACAGCCCATTGCGCCTATTGCCAGGTTAGGACATTTAGTTCGAGTTTGACCAACATGGGCATGTATATTGAACATTGCACAAACACATGTGAATATATAAATATGTGTGTATGCCTGGTGGTATGCTTGTACATAATCACCTTGCAACATATCTGGACTTGAACACCTCAAACTTGCAAACACAGTCACCAGCAACTTCAACAGAATTTAGTTATAGGTAGGTAGGTGCCATACGACCCCGCAGATAACAATTTCGACAACAAAGAACAAATTTCTTCAAAAGCAGATTCAGGGATTCCGATGTAGAGGGTGCTGTTGTGCATTGGGAGGGAAATTTTCTTCCAGATATGTTGAGTAAGGAAATGCAGAGAAGTGAGCGATTTTAATTAGTTGTGGTATTCAAGAGCAGTTGATAGGGTTTCAAATCAAATAAAAATATAAAATAAAATAAATTAAAAATAGCAGCGGAATTACTCAGGAAAAAGTTGTATCATCACTCATGTATTCAGTTTCATAGGTACATTAGGGTGCATCACCAAAAAGGTAGCAGTTTTCCACCAGAATTATGAAACCTATTACATACATTCTTAGACTTCAGCCAAAATATTTATGAAAAGTATTAAGATTTGTGTGAGCCTGACGCTTTTGAAAATACCTCCAAAATCTCGTTATTTTGATTCCGTTGATAAAGTAAAAAAATATTTAGATTTGTGTGAGCCTGACGCTTTTGAAAATACCGCCGAAATCTCGTTATTTTGATTTTGCTCATAAAGTTAAAAAAATGGTATACAGATCTTTTAAGCTGAAGCTCTTCAATGATCTGAGGTAATTTTTTGGAAAACTTAATATTTAATATTTTCAACTGGGCTCAGTTCTTAATATTTTTTCCAAAATATTTCGGCGGAAGTCTTAAAATATAATAAATTTTATAATTCCGATGGTACCTATTCACCCTAATGTACATAAATTGGTTAGGTTAAATATTAAATATTGATTGTATTTCATGTTATTCATTTTATCGAGACCAGAAGACGACTTTATCATAACTACTTCAGGAATATCTCAAAATGATAGCTAACTAGTACCGAAATGTCCCTGAAATAGACTCGAAATGGTTCTGAAATCGGTCTAAACCAGTCCTGAAGTGGATCTGAACGAGTCTCAACCAGTTCAACTAAACCCAAACTAGTCCTTAAATAGTCATGAAGGGTACTGAAAAGCTCCGAAATGGTCCTGAATTAGTTTTGAACAGTTCAGGAAACGGTCGCGAACATGTCCCCCGAAATGATCTGGGATAAGTCTGGAAATGGTCCTAAAATGGCCGTCACTTATTAGATCCAAGAGGATACTACCACTATTCCCAAAATGGTTCTAAAATAGTTCTGAATTTCATCCTGAAATCGTCCTGAACTAAACCCAAAATTAACCCAAACTAGTCCCGAAAATATCCCGAACAAGTCCTTAAATAGCCGTGAACTAGTCAAGAAATGTTCATTTGTAAACACAAGAAGCAATTACAAATTTTCTGCTGGGTTAATGCAAATTTTCACGATACCGAAAGCTAAGATGCGTACACATCAAAAATTTGGGTTTTTTATTCTATAAGTAAAGTTTATTAAAGATCTGAAAAATCGACTAAGAAGTTGGGCTTTTGGAAAAATATAGCAAAAAGGAACAACAAAATTCATATTCAATCTCACAGCCATTACTCTGCAGTTCGCGATATTTTTAACCTCCCCTTGTATGCATGCCGAATATAGGTGTTACTGCTTTTGAATGGTTAACTGATTTGCCAACCGACCAACTCTCTACATATGTACATAAGTTATTCGCTGAGCGGCCGGTCACTCTTGCAGCATCTCAACACAAACGGCAGGCAGCACTGTTGTTATTACCGTCTGCAGTTACAAAGAAAAATAATATAAATATATTATGCTTTTTTTTTTGGCTTTTAATTTTCAAGGTCTCTACACTACTTAAAGGCGAGATTATTCCTTAACTTAAGTGATGCGCTGTGACACAGTAAAAGTCATTGCATTATGGCGACACTTTGTACGGCTATTTCACTTCATGCAGAGCTGACTGTTACTATTTGCTTGATAGTGTTTTTGTTACTTATACTTTTACTTTTGAAGCAATTGAACATTTATGTATGCATGTAGATATGTAGTTAAGTGTGTTTGTTTTTGTGTTTAGCAGTGATCAGCTTGCTGGACTGCCCGCCAGCCAGCCAGCCAGTCAACTAAAGTTGACAACATACTCTACTGGAGTTCTGTGAAGTTGGCCAACTTCAGCTGTGTGCATCAAAGCGGCAAGCAGGAGCAAAGGTATATGGGTAATTCCATGTCAAATCGACCAATGGTTGGAATGAAAATTGGTCAAAAGTTTTCTTTCAACCTATAATGGAAGTTCTACCAACAGAAAAAAATTAAAAAAAATTTTTTGCAAAAGGTATACGAAATTCAAAATTTCACAATTTTTCAAGTTTTTGAAGGTTATTTTGTTAATACCTCAAAAACTATTATAGTTACAAAAAACATCCTGGACGCGTTTCAAAGAGCATACTTGGGGCTATGTATAAATGTATAGGTATGTGTTAAAAAAAAATATAAACTAAAAAAAAATTAAAAAATTTCAAAATCGCAAAATTTTCAAATTTTTGGGGCTACATTTTTTTGCACATTACATCTGCATATTTTTAAAAGATCCTAGAATTTTCAAGGAATCGTTTTTGGTTTTTTGTAAGTTATGAATTTTTGAGTTTTGAAAAAAGAAATTTTCTATCTTTCGCAATCTATTAATAAAATATTATCAAATTATTTAACACTCAATTTTAGTATTTTGAGCATCAAGTATTAAGCGTAATACATATTGAAAGTAAAATTTAATGGGAATCAAATATTGATACACAAAATCTCAATATTTATCTCGTTTTCATTCCTGCTTCCTCGACAAACTCGTTCAAGTTAATATGTTTTATTTGAAAATCCTCTCCTTAGTTAATTCATATAGATTCATTTGTCCTGTAATCGCCTTACCCTAAATACAAAAATTGAGAATTCATGTGATAATATTTTATTAATATATTGCGGGCGAAAAAAAAAATATTTTTACCAAAACTCAAAAATTCATATCTGACAAAAAAATCAAAAAACACCTGCGAGAAAATTTTAGAATCTTTTAAAAACATGCAGATATATCATTAAAAAAAATTTATCCCAAAAAGATACTAGTTTTTGTTTTATCCAATTTTGAAAATTTTTTTGAATTTTTCCTTTTTTCGATTTTTTAATTTATTTTTTTAACACATATTTTTGTGGCCCCAAGTATCTTCCTTTAAAAGAGTCCAAGATGTTTTTGTAGCTATATCAGTTTTGAAGATGTTAATAAAATAAACTTGAAAAACTGGAAAAATTGTGAAATCTTCAATTTCGCGTAACTTTTGCAAACAATTTTTTTTTTTAAATTTCTTTGTTTCGGAGCACTTCATTATAAGTTGAAAGAAAACTTCTGACCAAATTCTATCCAAATCGTAAGGGATGGATTCCAACCACAGGTCGATTTGACACGGAATTACCCATATACACATATATTAATTACATATGTACATATGTAAGTGTATGTGAGTATGTGCTTATATTCAAGTATTTATTATACATGTATGTTTGTTAATAATTTGCTATGTCTGCCTGTAATGGGATAGCAGCTCATCGACCGGAAAGCCTTGCGTCAGTGTCAAGCGCGAGAGGAATTTTTTACTTATAAAACCATAAAAAATGTCAATATATTCGAACACCTTACACGGCGCACAGTGTTGCAAATGCGGATGAAACCTTATTTTTTTAACGTAGTTTTTCTGTGACTAATTTTACTACTTATATTAGAAAAAAGTTTTTGAACGAAATTTTGCCTATCAAAATTAATTTATTGATGCAACAGTTACCCTTTTCTGAACTTTGAATAAAAAAAACGTGTTTTGATAATTGAGGTCCGCGAGCGAAAAAGTACAAGGTTCAGGATTTACTCTTTATGAACGCAGCTTTTCTCTTTCAGTATGATTTTTTGAAGTTCAAATTTAAAGAACTAATATAAAAAAAAAAAAGTTTTTAAGACAAGCTTTTATTAGTGGTTAGAATACTTTAACCCCATCGCACTATTATTTCATGTATATGTACATACATATATTAGGGCGGATCAATTCCTTTTGACTAAGCGTTTGACAAATTGCGAAAATAGGTTTCGAAAAAAAATGTGAAAGTATGCACTGTGGGCTCTCTGGTTGAAGTTTTCAGAAAAAGATAAGTGCGGAAATGAACTCCTCACGCCAAAAAACCCCCTTATAGCATATTTTTATACAAAATTAGATCACTACTTTACAACACCGCAGCAAAATTCTGAGAATTAATTCATTTCGCAATTTTAAAAATTCCAAACCTAATAAAAGCTTGTTAAAAGTGATCATTAAAATAATAATTTTTTTTTAGTTACTCATTGTATTTTTGTTGGAAAATGGGGTTATCAAATTTCTTAAGTGTGAAAATGTTTTATATTCAACGCGAAGTCCTTGCATGATGGGCAGTTATTTTCAAAAACGCGTGCTTTTTGTAACACTGTGCCTGGGTGCATGAAAATATTTGCAAAAGCATGCAGACGTATGCAGAAATAATCACAAAAATATATACATACATATATAAGCATATAGAAATGTAAGTGGAAATAAATGAAATGCAGTTGCATGGACAAAAGTAAAATTTAAAATTTATTGACCGCCATTGAGTCGGCTGTTGCCTCGGCTGCTGCCGCTCTGCTCATTGTTGCAAGCAGAAGATTTTAATTTCGTTTATTTTTTTTTTGCTTTCATTGTTAGCTCCACGTCAGTGCTGCCGCCGCCGCCGCTGCTCATTTGCAGTCATAAAAAACTTATTAAGGTCGCTTTGTTCACACTTTACAGGCCATTTAGTGAATTTACACGGTGAGAAAAACAGAGGAAACTGTCATATTTTGCGCCGTACTTTGCATTTTTTTTTTTTGTTTTTGCATTTTTGGTTTTAGTTGTTGGTACGTGATTTTTCGCAAAAGACTGCACTGAAAAATTTTTGCTTTTATTTTTTATTTTGCTTTACTTTACTTTACTGCAATTTCGTCTTATTATATCCATATTTAAATGTGTTTACGTGGTATATTTTAATAAAGCGTCATACATGTCAGACGCCTCTCAACAAAGGCATAAACAGCAGTTCTATCCTTCGCATGCCAAAACATGCACATGCATACATTCTTACATACATACATATGTATGTACTTCGGTACTTACCAGCGTATGTATTTAAATAAGTTGTACGTGCATCCATATTCATATGTATATATGTATGTATGTATATGCAGTTTGTAGCTTTTGCTGCGCATCTTCCCTCCAATGTCTGTCTACCTTGTCTGCTTACTTACCTGATTATTTGTGTCCACTCGTCGTCTGCTGCCTGTTTGCCTCCTGCCGGGCTGTCTCCAGCGCATTCGTGATATGAATAAGAACTGACAGCTGTTTCCACCTTTTAAACGCATTTAAATGCATCGCAAAAAAATTATTTAACCATAAGACAACAACAACAACAACAACTACAATAAAAAAAAAACAACAACAAAGAACAAAATTAAAATGTGGTTTGTTGTGAATGCATTTTATTGTAGAATAAATGCAAACCGAAGTGGAAGCAAGTGTGTACGAAAAATTAAATAAATCGAATGCCAAAAAAAAAAAGTATTTATATGTATGTATGTACGTACATCTGTGGTCATCAGCAATAACCGCTTAAGTCGAAAAGCCTAAATTCGAGAAAAAACGTTTTAAACATTTGGATTGTAATGTTTACCTTTCTTTTCTCTCTCTCTCTTAAGTCGACTTAGGCGGTTATTGGTACGTAAACTCAAATCCTTGGGTAAATTTTAACGATATACTTTTCGTTCTGTAACAGTAAACTGTATTTTCTTCAAGAAATTTTTATTTTTTTTTCTTATCAATATTTTTAAATATACTAGGTTACCCTCACCCGTCTGGTTAAGTGTACATATGAAGTATTTACGTGTTAAATTATGTGCAATTTAATTCAATAAAACCCAATAGTTAAACAGAGATTTTCACATTTTTATTTTTTTCTAACCCTCTCCGAAATATTGTCACACTAAACCCTTCTTAAGCCTCTTTCATCAAGCGTCCATATTTTGTGATACATATTTCAATCAATTAAATCCCGTAATTCAAATTGCATTCTAAATAGGTGGCAACCCTCCCACATATAATTTTCAAAAATTCTTCTAATGATAATTCATAATCCATTTATCTTATTAAACAATTTAAATATAACTTTTTAAAGAGTTAGGGTTGCCAACATGCACCTAAAAAGATGATTTTTTCTAAATTTTTTCGGTTACCCATATTTTAATATTTTTTATAACAAAAATATTTTATATAAAAATTATTTAGATTTGGGTTTTAAAATAGATGGCAGCCCTCTTCAAGATATTTTCAAACCGCAACCTACTTAAACTTGTTTCGTCTAGCAACCATTTCAGTTATCTAATTCAGGTTGAATCTGACTTTTTCGCTAGGTGGCAACGCTCCTAAATGTAAGTTAGAAATGAAGCTTTTTCAAAACCATTTCGATTGATTACCATATTGTAATGATTTATTTAACATTTTAAATAATTTCAATTTAATATAGTTATAGACAGTAGGCAACCCTCTTCGAACGCCTCAAAAATATTCTAATGTTCAGCTAAAGATTTGACATCCATGTTTTAAAATTGTACATAACTTGTGTGTAATTTAATTAAACTTAACTTTTCAAACAGGTGGCAACCCCCTAAAAAATATTTTCAAACTAAAGCCTTCTAAAAGATCTTTATTCTGATATCCATTGGGTTCATATTTGAACAACCTATTTCTCTTAGTTCAAGTTGAATTTGACTCTTTAAACAGGTGGCAACGCTCATTCATGTAGTTCAGAAACGAAGCCTTTTCAAAACCATTTGAATTGATACTCTTGTTATAGTAAGTCATTAAACTTAATTGAATACAATTTTTTAACAAGCGGAAATTCTTATCATATTCAAACCTAGACTTTCTTATATCTAATATATGAGTTAATCCAACGACTGGCAACCTTCTTGAAAATATTTTAGAAGGTGAGCTTTCTAAAATCTCTTTGGTTTGATAACCATATTTTTATATTTCTTTACATTTGTCTAACCAAATAAAAGGAATTTAATTTTTCAAACAGGTGGCAACCGTCTGCAAAACTTTTTTTTCAATGAGCTCTCTTAAACACTTTAGAATTTGACATCCGTATTCCGATGTTTGATCAATCTGTTGAATTTAATTTTATTTTACTTTTTAAACAGGTGGCAACTCACTTCAAACCTCTTCTGTAGTCGGACCACAAGTAGAGCCTATCGATTGCATAAATGCTTGCAACAAGCTTCTCTTTTATATACATATACACACATATTGACGGTACTTTGGTTATTTATAGACTTTTTTGTTAGAGAATATTTTGAAATACGACGTTTTGCCAAAGTACCGTTGACATATTTATGTCATAAGCTAAGGTGGTTAATTTAATTTAATTAATAAATATTTATTTTGTACATTTTTTCTCGACATTCTTGGTGTTCTAAATATTTTTTATTTGTTTATATTGTTTTTTCCGATGTTTTAGGTTCGACATTTTAAATTTCGTCCATCGCACCAAAACCATTTACTATATTATTAAGTAATTAATTTCAAATTTAATTGGCAACTCTATTCACTAATATGAGCTGCAAAATTAAAATATTTATGTCACTTTTTTATACTCGTATTAATGAATATACATACATATAAACGTATGCATTCTAAATTCAATCTCATACAAAACTCATTAATTTTTTCACACATTCATCTCATTTCCAACTTTTTTCGCAGGTCACCGACACCAATGACAATCCACCGATTTTCGATGAACCCGTTTACTCCTTTGACATACCCGAAAACGCCCCACGTGGCTATCAAGTTGGTATTATTGCCGCCACCGATCCGGATTTGGGCGATAATGCGCTCGTTTCGTACACCGTCATTTCGGATTGGGCCAATGATGTATTCAGTTTGAATCCGCAAACGGGCGTTTTCACTCTGACAGCACGTTTGGATTATGAAGAGGTGAGTGATGTTGCGTTAATAAGTTTCCTGAAATGATCAGAAGGAAAGTTTTGTTTTAAAAGCTTTTGCAATTGTTGCCGTGTAAACAAAAAATTTAAAGGAAATGCAATTTTTTTTGGCACAAATGTTACGCAATCAAATGAAGAAACGCTCGCATGTTGTTCTTTGAAAGCTTAAGCAAAATTTTTCTTTCGCGTGCATCGCATTTAGGTCTATAAGCGTTCTAAAGCAATCAAAAGATTAAATAGCTTATCGCAGTTTTAACTGAATAATATTTGCGCCCCGAGGAATTTCATAAGAAATTTCTTAAATTGTTCATGGGTTATCATGTATCAGACATTTTCCTGGCATAGCAAATAATATTCATGCAGTTTTTAAGAAATACATCTCAAAATAAATCTCCGCAGACAACTGATATCCAACCCTAAAGCTTCTAAAAAGAGCTAAAGCTAAAGAGTGGGCGGTAGAAGGACTTTGCAAGAAGATAAAGAAGAACTGATTCTACACTACAAAGTACATTGTCCGTCGACCGTATCCTTTGTATTAGAAATAGGATGCAGAAATTCCGAAACTTCAACTTGAAATTAACGGAAAGTTCCCGAAATCTTCGACCCGTCCATAAATATGCCTACTGGGACTCTATTGAAGATACTGCAACTCAACTATTCACCACTAAGAGAGATGTGTGTGGAAAAGAATCCAATCGGCGCGAGCACCGACCGCTTTCTCGAGTACTGAATTCGATGTTTCCAGAAATAGGCGATTGCTCTCACACTCCGGTTTGAAAGAGAAACCAGTGCCTTTTATCCGGATGACGCTTTTACCAAATTATAACTGCCGCAGTGTAATCCCCCGCTTCATAAGCACTGAATGTAGTCCGCAATATGATTCCCACACATAAATATATACCTACAGGAAACCGCGATGTACTCAGCAGAGAGTCTGGGCTGTGGAGATCGAGTATCTTCGGGCATAGCTCAATCTTAAGCATGGCTTCGCTTTTGGCTTGAATGTACATTTGCGGTTTCCATCCAGAAGGGAATTTAGAAGGGGCCAAGTTGCCGATATGGAAGCTATCTGTATCTACACTGACGAGTCAAAGATGGATTGCGGTGTAGTGACAGGGGCATATTCCGAGGAGATTGGTGTCATTCGGGCCCTAATCGGCTGGCATATTTCATGCAGAAGTTCTGGGCACTTGTGAAGCCTGTATTATACTAAACAATAGTGCTACGAGGAAAGAAAGAGGGGTTATTATATATTATCAACTGAAACCAAATCTAAGCAAGTCAAAGAATGCAAGATAGAGCTATGCTCGGCGTCTCAGTCATAGGAACATAGAAGGCAACGAGAGAGCAGACGAAGCTTGTTTGATTGATAATTACATTCCTCGGATTTACCTTCTCAGACACTAAATTTAGACGCAACATAATCTTTAGGACGCGCAGTAAAAAAGGGGTCCAGCTACGTGTGCAGGAATGAAGGAGATCTTAGGCGCAAAACTAGGAAAGCATGCAGTACTTGCGGAAAACCAATTGTCCTTAACGATGCTCAAAATAAATGTCCAAAATATTACTTAATATTTAAATATTTATAATCTTTTGCAAGCGTTTATCAATTTGTTCAAATTGTAATCGATTATTATTTAAGTGAGCACTGCTGCTGGTGGTGCCCGCGTACCTCAGCCATGAGAACTAGTATTCAATAAAATATTTACTCAAGACAAAAACGCCTTAGGAAATTATATTTAAATTGGGTTTTTCTTTAGAAATCGGAAAAAATTTAGCAGTCACCAAATTTATATTTGTCACATTTTGCATGAAATTTGTTAAAAAAAAATAAATAAATACTAAGTACTTCCAATTATTCTCTTCAAACAGGTACAACATTACATACTTGTGGTGCAAGCGCAGGATAATGGCCAACCCAGTCTCTCCACCACATTAACGGTTTACTGCAATGTATTGGATTTAAATGATAATGCACCCATATTCGATCCGATGAGTTATTCGAATGAGATATACGAGAACGTATCGATTGGTACACCGATTGTAACGGTCACAGCAACCGACATCGACTCAGGTAAGAAGTGAAACAACGATTTTGAATGTATAGAAAGTGCTTTTAAAGAAAATTGGAAGCGTTGCACACAGTCAAACGATACCTGCTTAGATGGTTTATATACTTAAGAACCGCAGAAGCAATGATACATATAGTTAATTATAACATTTATTAGAATAAAAAATATATCTATATATTCGCGAAATTCGCTTACAAAAATCTGTATACAAAACTTTGACTTGATTTCTCTCGCTTCACCGGCTTCAATCGCCTAAGTAGCTTTGCCTCCGAAAATGCACTAAACCATGCCACACTTTCCACACACGAAAACTAAGTTTACGATTTGTTGGCGCATTTGAAACGTTCTTCACCTATTGACCCACTAAACGGCAGCGGTAGTGTTTCAAATGTTTCGTGTGCCTATTTTTACGCTAAAAATAAAATAATAATCATAATATCTCTTAACTGGCATAGTACGTTGAGTACTACTGTGTCTGCGAGTTTGTCAAGCAAAAAACACATACATACATATAAGGGAGCCACAAACACAACAATAACAAAAGGTATGCGGAAAAATGAGCATCTCACGATTTATGACTGACACCTTTCCACACAGCTTCAGCTTCAGCTTCTGTTTGCGCGCATTTGTGGCGTTTTGTCTACCTTTGGTTGATGAGTCGTCGCGCCATTTATTCGTTTATTATCTTTTTTTATTGCTGCTTTTCACTACTTATTTACTACTTTTTTTTTTTTAATTCACTGTGCTAAATTAAGCTAAAAATGTTGATGGTGGCAGCAGGATTAGAACCCTAATAGTTAGTTTGGCGGGGCAGGAAGGGCGAGAAAGGTGCAGAAAAAAGGCAGACTAGTTTGAGTTTGTAGAATAAAGGTTTTTTTTTTTAAGGTGTGTACGAAAACCGCATACAGAAAGTAGATTAGCTTGAGCTATGCTATTGCAAATGAGTTTTTGAGTAATTTTCACAACTTGCAGGCATTTACATTAGGGTGGTCCAAAAAAAGGTAAAGTCGGAATTTTTATGCGCTCATCCCTACGATTGTTCTATATCGAAAAAATATGCCCCACTTTTTATTTTGAAATAAAAAAATTTTTAGGGGACGCACAAAGTTTGCCATGTATTTTTATATGGGATAAAACATCTGTGCGAGGAAATGGTATAGAATTCTTGAAAATAAATATTTTTCGATCGGAAAACTCTGGTTCTCTGCAGGAGACTTCCAATAACAATACTCATTTGTTTAATGGACCATTTTTTAAGATACAAGGTGGCGAGAGCATACAAATGCCGACATTACTTTTTCCACATACATTTTTGGACCACGCTAATGTACATAAATAAGTAGAATACCGCAACATAATAGTTCTGGCGAAATTCACTGGGACAATTGCCTTAGAAATATGTATGTATGTATAGATGTGGTTTAAATTTCTTTGTAATAATACTCGCAAAAGACTCTTATAAAGGGTGGTCCTTGTGGCCGTTTTTTTCACAAAGATCTCGCATTGTTCGCTTACAAGTCCCAATTTACTCAGGAATTTAAGGCACACGACCTTCCGCTTCGCTATCACTTCTCAATGTTAGACTTTTTTCTGTGCTGTGTCGTGAAGTACCGATGTTATGCGTACAATCTGTTAACGATTCTCGGTACTTAAGGCGAATATCGAGCAAGCGTTTCGTGAGATAGAGGCAGAAACCGCCACCGAGGTCTTGGAAAACTGGGTTAACAGGATGCGCTTCTGCAATGCCAGCCGAGGCATCTTCATGAACGAAATCGTTTTCCTTAACTAACGAATGGGAATATTTGCTCTTTCGATTAATCCAATAATAAATATACCGAAAAAGTTGGAAAAAGCAGAATATTATATTTATTTGAGAAAATTAGAGTAAATATTGGCCTACAACTTCGAGTCGAGGAGAAGTCCACTGAAATCTATAACTGATGGGTCCAAATTCTGCTAGCAACTTCCAATTGAAAGTGCTGGGTATTGAGAGGGTCTGAAAGGTATTAGAGAGAAAAGAGAAGCTTACGTTTTGGCTGATAGCGAAGCGGCATTTCTGGCCTCACCGGAAATAAAGTCTAAAATGGTCACACATGGCAAATGCGCATTTAGCTCGACGGTCAAGTCAATAGGCATCTCTCACGGCCGGGTTCGCGGACTTACATGGAACTGAGAGGGCTGATGAGTTGGCTAAGGCCGAAGCAACTCTTGATGAATACGAAGCAGGTACAGTAAACTTTCCGCTCGGAGAACTATCCTCTTGAAAAAGCCTTCAAACCTGCAAAACTGCGAGGAATATATGGCCACGACAGCGGGACATCTGGCCATTGGCGAACATTCAGCCGAAGTGGGTCTTCGCCCACAATCTACAACCCACGGCTCCGCAATTACAGTCTAGAGGGAAGTAAGTTTTTTTCTCCGTTGTCATCCACCGAACCAACACCACATGGAACAGTATCGCCTGACTATCGCCGTGCAGATCCTCAAGGATGAGGTGCCACGACAGCTTGCTTTCGAGTATTATTCCAAGTTATTTGGTGTGTTGCGTTCGCTGGAGCTTTTCCCCATCAAGCTTAAAGTTAGACCAGTTTGGAATCTTGTATTTCCTGGTGAAAAATACCAGATCTGTCTTTACTGTGTTGATGCTAAGCTCCCGCTTCAGTTGGCCAAACATTTGTCTCGCGTAATGCTTGGCTCATAATCTGAGTATAAGACAGATACTTTCCGCTTGCTATAAAATAAATATCATCTGCATATATGCAGTAAATTTGGCAGGCCACTTTCCATTTTCTTTAGTATCCTGTTGATCACTAGCGACCATAGTAGTGGTGATAATACGCCCCTTGCTGTGTACCTAAGATAATTAGTTTGGTGGTCTCATGCCAACCCCATTGCGCCGCAAGACTACTGCAGCTCAACATACTGCTTATCCAGTTCGAAATTATGACTTGAACCTATCATCTAAGATGGCTTGCTTAGAGACATTTTTTAAAGCCTCAGCTTGTTCCAAGATGTTGGAACATCGGTTAGCCTTAAATAGCTTTCAAATATGTTGTACATTTAGCCTCTGGCCTTCTTCCGGATCCAGCTTCTTACGCTGCGAAAAGGTGCTTAAAGATCGGGATCAACTCATAAATATATAGCCGACGTCTCGTAATCTCTAGGCACTATATCGATGGACACAACGTTTAGCATTTCACTTAGTGCATAGGTGTAGTTCGAAGGGGCGCCTCTGCTTCCAATTTGGGCAGTTATTGGCACGCTCTGTTAAAACTTAACTCTGTCGGCCCTATCTAGGCCTTCCTACAAAAGAAAGTACCAGACAATAAAACTGTTGACGATTAGAAGAAGGCAACAAACCATCTTCTGGCTTCCAGGTTAGCTTACTGTCGAGCGCCAAGCCCGGGTACTTCACCATGTCAGATAGCATAAGTGGAATGGCTTTCAGTTACCAAACTCGCTTCAATACGATAAAGGCGCTAAAGTGTTAATTTAAGCCTTCGATCTTTGCTGGCTGCCAAGCAAATCCACTTTAAAGTGCCAAATGGTAAATAGATTTCGCGCTCTTTAAATAGTAATTTATCATAATCAAAAAAGAAATCGCAGACAATGAGAATTCTAGCAAACCCAAAAACAACAACAACAACGCGCTCGTGCTATTCACAAAAGCTGAGAGTGTATGAAAGCAACTGTCAGCAGCAGCAACAGCATTCATTATAGGATGAGTTGATATGATAAAGTTACCAGGCAATTGGAGGCTGGCAATGCCATGATTTTTGATGCCTGATGTTGTGTTGAAAGTGTGTCTAAGAAAGTAGCGGTTCGAGCGCGAGCGCTTTTGAGTGGGTGCCAGCAGTTTTTCCATACAAAATTCAAACGTCAATGGATGTAACACAAAAGCAATCGACCATGAAAGGGGGGCAATAAAAAAGGTGGCAGTAAGTCAGCGCGGCACAGTTATGATTACAAGTTAGGCGAGAAAATGGCGAGAGGCCAACGAACGAACGCAGCCAAACAGCAAACAGTTAGCTGAGAAGCGCTGAGCCTCTAAGCAGGCATGCGGGTGGATATATGCATATCATACATTGGCAAACACACAACAGCAAAGTTAACTTCAATTTAAAAAGGCGTCATAATTTTCACCAAATTATCTGCTGCTGCATTTTACCGCAGAATTCAATTTTTCCACTGATTTTGCGCGCTTTCAGAAGAAGGCATGCTGATAGGGAGGAGCGTAGCGAGTAGTTGGTAGCTCTGCTATAGCAAAATATGAGTTGTTTTAAGTGAAAATTCAAAAATGCCACAAAAGTTTTGTGGCTGGCTGCTCGGCTGTTTTGTTGCAATTTGGCAGCGGTGGCAGCTGCGCTATTGGAATTTGAAATTATAGGGAAAATCAAGTAGTAGTAGTAGTAGGAATGAAGACTTAGAAGAAAGTTTGATGGTGGTTGCAATAGCAAATAATTTATAATAATATAGGAGCACAACAACAACAACAACAGGGAACAAGGAGCAGCAACAACCAAAACAACAACGATAAAATAATACAGCAACGCCTTTCGAGCTGCTAACAAAGCGACAGCAAGCACTTAACGCTACTGACGAACTAAGTAGACAGCTAACTAGCCGCAAGCAGCTATGTGCAGCAGGCCGCAAGCAGCTATCGATTACCAAACGAAACATCGACATCGACACACGAGTTGCTCTGTTGCTACTGCTGCATTACTTTCTTTTGTCTTTTTTTTTTTAAAGCGCTTTCTATGAATGCTTCAGCGCATTTTTTGCAAGATTATTTATTTTTTTTTTTTTTGAATTTTTGCTAAACAATTTTTGCTTATTTTTTTATATTTCCATGCTCTTCTTGTTTTGTTTTCCATCAAGGCGATAACGGGCGCATCGAGTATGCGATTACGTCGGGCGATGATAATAACGACTTTGAAATTGCTGCCAACGGTACGATACGTACACGCCGTGAACTTGATCGAGAAACGAAAAGTTCATATAATTTAATTGTAACCGCAAGAGATTGTGCCAAAGAATTTCCAACAACAACAACAACAACAACAACCGCTGCACAAGTAACACACAACGAAGGCGCCGATCAGCAGCAGCAGCAGCAGCATCTTCAACATCACCACCACCACCAGCAGCTGCAGCGACGTCAACGCCAATACCGACAGCAACAATATGTGGAGCAACAACCGCAACAACGTCTATCATCAACAGTGCAGGTAATTTGCATGTAATAGAATAGAAAAATAATATGCTTAGATGGGCAACTAGTACTTCCTATACAACAATGCTCTTACTTAGTATACATACATACGTGTATGTATATAAATATTACGGTGGTCCAAAAATGCATGTGAAAAAGCGAAGTCCGAACGCTCTCACCGCTGTGATTGTTCCACACCGAAAAAATATACCCCTTTTCCGAAGTCAGAAACTATTCAGAGGTCGCTCAAAGCACTCAAAGTTTTCCATGAATTTATATGAAAAAAAGTAAGTGCGCCTAGGCCTCACTGGAGAAGTGAAACTTACGTTATATATCTATTTTTCCTCATAACCAATATACATTCATACATCTGCTTTTTCTGAATGTTATATTTTCTGTCCTTTTTTTTGTTTTTTTTGTCTAGATGCCTGCCTCTACCCCTGTTCCTTCTAACTACATTTATGTTATTCTGTGTTCCTTTATCTTCAATTTTATCTTTATACTCTGCGATAACAAAATTGATAGAAACATCCAACAAAATGTCGATAACAAAGCCGTTAAAAATACCGATAACAAAATCGATGACAAATTCGATCAAAATTTCGATAGCAAAATCGATAATAATATTGGTAGCAAAGTCGATTAGTAAATCGATAATAACATCGGTAAAAATATCGATAACAAAATCAATAAGTAATCTATAACAAAATCGATAACAAAACTTGCTTAGAAAATCGATAAAAATATTGTTAAAAATATCGACAACAAAATCGTTAAAAACATAGATATATAGTCGATAACAAACTCAATAAATAATCGATGCCAGAATCGATAAATAATCCATTACGGTATCGATAACAAAATCTATACAAATATCGATAACCAATTCTATAAAAATATCAAAAACAAAACCAATAACACTATCCATAACAAAATCTCTAAAAATATCGATTACAAAATCGATAAAAATATCGACTATTTTATCGATAGGTTCCGAAGATATCGATAGGTAATCAATAAAAATATTGATAAATATTTTAGTAATAAAATCGATACCAATGTCGATAACTAAACCGATAAAAATATCGATTATTATATCGATAAGTCCCAAGAATCCTGAAAATTTTTAAAGTCCCAAAATAGTTCCCAGATTTAGTCTCTGTGTCTCCATCTATATCCTTTTCTCTATAACTACCTTGGTTTTAATCTTCCTTCCTCTTCATCTTTACTTTTATCGGTATCCTCATCCTCCTCTTTGTCTTGACTTTTATGTTTATCGTTGTGTTCGTCTACATATTCCCCTTCACCTTAGCCCTTATATGTATATAAGTAAAGAGCTTAAATTTACCTTGATCTTCATTTTTGCCTTTATCTTTATTTTTCTTTGTTTTTGTTTTAATTTTTACCTTTGCCTTTATCCTTCTCTTTATCTACGTACGTACTCACCTTTACTTTCATTCTTGTATTCGTCTTTTTCTTAATGTTATTCTTTAACCATTTATTAGCAAGTTTTTGTTAAATTAATACCATGTGCATACACTCAAGAAGCACCTGTGTCAGCCCCAAAAATTTCCGTTGCACCATTTCCAACCAACCGCCGCTAAAGAAGTTTCACTTCAAAAAACAATTTTTCGTAGAAATGGAATAGTATTCTTAAAAATTAAGATTTTTCCATCCGAAGACTCTGCTTCCCTCCAGAAGACTTCCAACAATAATACTTAATTATTTATTTAACCATTTGTTAATATTAACTATTTTTAGTGGGTCCCCCCATTGCATGTTTGGGGTTTTTGGGGGGCCTATGAAAAAGAGTTAATATTAACAAATGGCTAAAAAAATGTATAAATGGGGTATTGTTATTAGAAGACTCCTCGAGACAAACAGAGTCTTCCGATCAAAAAATATCGATTTTTAGAATTCGATACTATCCCTACGAAAAAAAGAATTGCTTTTAACTACCTCTACATATTTTTTGATTTCAAAATAAAATAAAAGTGTATTTTTTCGGTATAGAAAAAAATAAGGGCTGAGAGCATTAACAATCCGACTTTACTTATTTTGGACCCCCTAATAAATTGGCATGCATATTCGTTAGGGTGAACTGAAAGTCCGTTTTTGTTTTTTTAATTTTTTCTGTTAATACCAAAAATATGGTTCATTGTGCTCTGAAAGAAATCTGTGCGAAATTAGAAAATTTTTGGCCAATATCTTAGGCCCACCCAAATCAATTAAAGTTAAAACAAATGAATTAATTATTTCGAAGATAGTTTCTGTTTTAGTAAAAAAATTGAAAATGTGAAAAACTCTCCAAAAGTTGCTCATATCTTATTCCCTACAAAAAGGCCCGATTAAGAGAGTCTGAGATATTAAAAAGTAATAATTGTTTCGCTCAGCGAGGTTGTTTTGGTAGAAAAATAAATTTACGAGTTAACAAAAAAATTGTTTGAACACTTTGCACTTTGATTGACTTAGACGAGCCTATTTGAACAAAAACGAGCTATTGACCAAAAATTTTAATTTTTCACAAGCAGTCAACCATATTTTTGCTATCACCAATAAAAATTCTAAAAAAAAATTGATTTTCGACCCACCCTAATAATTGTATAGGAGTACTATGTGCACATACATACATATATCTAGTAGAATAAAATCGCTGTGAAATTTCGTGCAAACTTTGCTAACGCTTACACATGTCTGCCTGTGTGTGTGTGTGTGTTTAATTGGTACGCGCTGGGTATTAAATTCAAGTGTAGTTAAAAAGGTGGCAGGCCTTCCGCATGCACCAAGTGGCCGATGTTGTGATGTGGCTATGCAGCTATGCCGGTGGCCTGTTGTTGTGCTGATGAGCTGTTAAAGACGCTGTGGTATGCAGTTATAGCCGATGGGAAAATGTTGCATTGCAGACATGTGGCTAGCTTAGCGAACAAAGAGTGCAGATAGATGGTAGGGAAATTTACTAATCAGAAACAAATGGCGTGGTACGCTGTACAGCAAATATTAAATAAGTTGAATGAAGAAAAATTTTTACGCATATTAATAAAATTTTTCACAGTATACGCAACAACTTTTATTCTAATATTTTTCCGCCAATTTTGTATGAAAATATGGTTCTACAACAAAAAACATAAAAATATAATATCTCAACTTTGTGCAAAACTCCAAACTTTTTTAACCCACCTTCAAAATATTAACTGAAACTATAGCTTTATTAAACTTATTTCTTGTGTTACTTATTCCCTAAATTCTGGCCGAATTTCAGGTGGCAACTCTCGAACATGTAGTTTAGAAATAAGGCCTTTTTAAATCCATATCGAGTGATACCCATATTGTAGTAATTCAATTAAATTAATTAGATTTAATTTTTAAACAGGTGGCAATCCTTCCAAAACTTTTCAGTTATATTCAAAATTTTCAAATTAAATTTGACTTTTCAAAAAAGTGTTGTCAGACTACAACCTTCAAAGCCACTTGCGTTTGGAACCATATTTTAATTTGTCATATAGCTTGCAAAAAATTAATTTCAATTTGAATTTTCAAACAGGTGGCCACACTTTTCAAACATAGATAACAGCTATTGAACTTTTAAATGAAAAAGTCATCAATAAAAATCAGTCAGTGACTTTTACTTTTAAAAGTCATCAATATAAATCAACCGCCGACTTTTATTTTTTAAATCATTCGTATAAAAGTCATTAACATTTTTCGCAGTTAAGGTGTTGGGAAACAAAAGTTTACTACGACTTATACAAATGACTTTTATAAGTATGATTTAAAAAAAAGGCCAGTGACTGACTTTTATTTATGACTTTTATAAATAAAAGTCCTCGATAACTGTTGTCATATAATTTAAAAATCAAAAATAACTGTTATTTGCAGATTATCTACATAAAAATTAAAAATACTTGTTATTTTGGATTTAGAAAACAAAAGTCAGAAATAACGGTTATTTAAGGAGTTATTCAATAAAAGTCAAAAAATAATTGTTAAAGAGCGATTTTTTATAATAAAAGCTGTAACTGTTACGGTCCATGGTTTTAAGCCGATCTAAGTGACACCAGTGTGCAAAATTTCATGATAATCGCGTGAGTAGTTAAAGCCTGAAAGGGAACCAAACAAATAAACTCACTTTTACTCACTTTTTTCTATGTACATTACAGTGGTGCAAATTTTTAATGGCGGAAAAAATGTCATCGTAGAAAACGAGGCGCGCCCCCTTAGCTTTTCCTTTTGGTATTTTTAATATCTATAAAAAAATTAAATTTTTTACCGTAAACCATACAGGGTGCTCAATGACTTTGAAATTCGCAACTGAATCGCTTTGAAAGTGACGAAAATATTGGTGATACCTCAGAGGTGATCCCATACAAATTTGATTTGATTTTTAGATCCGCTCATACGGTCTTGAAGAAATTAACGATAATCCCAAATTTATATATGGGAATTGAAGTTGGTTTTGTTTTTTGCTTGAATATGACTTGCTTTCATTTCAATTTATTTGCTGTTATTTTATTTCGAGCACTACTTTGTTTCCCATCACCAGGAATTTCAACATGTGTCTGCATTCTGACTGACAAATATCCACATATAACTGCATACATATGTATAAAATATGTATTAGACCGGTCCTTAAACAACATGTAAACCTTGTTCTGCGTACAAAATAAAGAGAGCCATGAAAATTTCATAGTTTTAAATAATTTTTTAGGGCTCGCTAGCACGATTTGAAAAAATTTAAGTTTTTAAATCGCAACCTAAAATCTGATAAATTTGACATATTATTGAAACTTATTCATAAAATTTCATAAGCTTGCTGAGTTATTGCTTGTCAAAGTCAAATTGTTGTCGAATTTTTGCTATTTGGAAAAAACGTTAGTTCCAGGTACTCAAGAAGTTTGTTCTATAAACATCTGTGTACGGCTGGTAAAAAAAATTTGGAGATTCAGTTTCTTACGAAAGTAGGTTTGGTAAGAAATTAGGCATTAATTTCCTTTCATTTCGTACATTTTATCGGGAATAGTTTCCAACCGAGCTAGTCCAAAATTGTCCAGAAGTGGTTCTGAAAAAGTTCTTAACTAGGCCGGAAATTAACCCGAACTGGTCCCAAAGCTCTTCAAGTAGGCTCAAATGTTCTACGACTAGTTATTCATTTTGTCATTTTGTTTCGAACTACCCCAAACTTGCTCCATAATTGTCCCGAATTGTTTCTTAAAAAGTCCTGAATAAGTACCGAAACAGTCCCGAACCAGTCTGGAAATGAACCCCACAACTGGATCCAATAAGTCTTAAACCACGCTGTACTGGTCCAGACCTAGTCGCAAATGACCCTGAAATAGGCCCGAACGTTAGACAGTAAACTTTCCTAAACATCTTAAGTTTATTATCAGTACTGAATATTTCATTTACTTTATCAACTTTAATGAATAAAATTTTTTATACAGGTGGCATTCCTTAATCACTTTGGTCTGACTCCCATATTGCAATATTTAATTTAGTGTATCAATTAAAGTAAATTAAATTAAAGTTTTCAAACAAGTGGCAACCTTCTACAAAAATGTGTTTCTGCTGTACGCCTTCTTAAACCTCTTTCTTTTCACAGCCATATTATACTATTTAATCTGTCTCATTAATTTATCTAAACTGCAATTTTCAAACAGGTGACAACTCTCTAATTTTTTTCTTCTATATTTGAGGTTAGAATCAGTGTTGCCGCCGCTCAAAGAACTTTCTAACCAAGATTTGACGAAAAAGTTACCAAATGTAAGGAAAAATAACCAATTTTTTTATTAGATTAATAACTCAGGTCATCACTAATTCTTTTATATAGTACGTATATACAAATTTTACAAACTAAAGAAAATCAGTTTTTATTTGCATTTTTGAAAAGTAAATCCTTTTAAGGCTGAAAATAAGTGAGATACATTCATATATAAGTATATATATAAATACATATTTTAGAAAATCAGGCTTCCCGTATTAGGTGCATATGTATGTTAATATCTTTAACATTACCAGACTCTAAATGACGTTTTTAAATAAGTACATAGGTACACAGTTTCCAACTTCTTTGTTAGAATCAATGAAATACCTAATCAGCGTGAACAACCACATTGTAAATATTTTATAATTAAGATTAAACAATTAAAAGTTGGACTGTATTGAACTATATCGTCGCTCAGCGCGAAGTACCTCGTATACGCCAAACGCAGTACCGCGTATACGATAGTAAATAAATTTTACAAAAGCGCGAGAAACCGATTTTTTCAAAACTGTGGAATGGTATTTCCCTTGAACCTACTTGCTATAAGATTATTATTATTAATCTTAACTTAAATTAATAAAGTAAGCAGTAATGGAAAAATAATTACCAAATCCCTCTTTTATTGTACATACATATCGTGGTATTGGATTCCGCATATACGAGGTATTTATATATGTACTATCTGAGTATGTATTCATTTGAAGTAGTCTTTAGCCGACCATGTATATTATGTATTCTGTATATTATAAAACAAATACATACATATGTAAGTAATATTAACACAATGATTCCAAATATTCTCACTTGGTTTCACTGCTGGGGCTGCCACTGCTGCTGCTACTCTCCTCAACCTCGACAGGTGTAGCTGGTAACGAACCTAATTTAAAAGTTTTTTGGAAATACATATGCAAAATAAAACCAAAATTGTGTATTTTTTTCTCACTTATCCATAGAATTGAGCCCGTATAAATTAACTTGAAACACCAATTTTGCGCGGAATTCTAATAATTTTTCGCGGCTTCTTAATAACTCTCGTATTATTCAAAAGGCATTTCAGGCACATACTATGCAGGTGTGTGCAAAGAACATAGAAATTGTGTAACTGCGGGGCCGTTTCAAAAACTTGGCGATTAATTCACCGCTATTTATTAAAGACACGAACCGATAATAGTTGCACCCTCGAACTTTTACTGTTCTTTTGCATATGTAAACAAATGATTGTTATCGGAATAAGTCGAATCTTGAGTTGCCATTTTAGAGTAATAACTTTAGTTAAATAACCATATTGAGCAGAATAAATGTATTTGTTTATACTATTTTTCAAAGATTTAATTATTGTATGTATACAAAAGTTAGAAACTACAGCAAATTTAAAAAATAACCAAAATGGGAAATATCTTAACAACTTCACAGACAAGAAAAAAATAACCAAAATTGGTTAAAAGTCACCAAAACGGCAACACTGGTTAGAATACAGAAAAAATATCAGTGAAATTTGCATTAGAGTCCATGCATTAGTTTTCGAGTGATGCGCGTACAAACATGATTTAGCTTCTGTTGCTCTAGTCAAGACCCCCTTTTAGTTTTCCTTTAATATCTATAACGTTGAGACATCGGCCTGTTACAATATTATTATTTGTATAGTTATAAAAAGATACTGGTATTGTAGTGGCCGATTATTTTCATATTTTTTATGGAGCACCCTAATATGTACAATAAATGTATGTACATTTATATGTACATATGTATATATATACGTAAAGTTAACACGCATAATAAATGTGCTTTGATAAGAAGAGTGCGAATTCTGGTTACAAAAACAAAAAACGAACAATGCCAAACATTCACAATCACAATCACACTCACACGCATATACATACATACACAAACACACACAATGCATGCAATTTTGGCATCGAAGTTTTCTTGCAACATCTGCCAAATCTTAACTCTATTTGAATTACTACAGTAAAGGTACGCGTATATATTTTGTTCGCGCACTCGCATTCTTTAATGCTTAGCATTGCTTTCTTTATTTTTGAATGCCGCTTCTGTTAAGTATTTCTGTATGTGTGTGTGTTTTGGCTATGTGTGTTACAGTCACTACGTATGTACATACATGAATTACTTGCATTCATACATTGGTACATACATATTCACAGTTATCAGTTAATTAAAGTCATTCTTTACATTTTCCTGCATTCGACGAGTTCGTTTCTTAAGTCTTCTGTTCTACTGCACGGGAATGTATGTACATACATTATTCGAATGAAGAAGTGTGCAAGAGTGCAATACGCGTTTTGTCGACATACACACACACATACATAGATACATACATACATACTCGTGCAAATGTATACGCGCACTCCTTTCGGCTTTTGTCGGTCAATTGATGCTGCTGCGGCTGCGGCTGCTTTGCTATAGATGGCTCGTACATACTTACATATATAAACATAGTTGGCGCATTGTAACAAATTTCAAGTTTATCTTTTTTATTGCTGTAATTTATTTAAATTTTACAGCTGATACCGTTGCAAAAAAAAAACACAGTAACAAATGAAATACAGAAAAATGTCGAAATAAGAAAGTATAAAACAAAAAAAAAAGAATGAAAGAGAAAACTCACTTTGCACTGAATTCACTTAAAGTGGTGGTTAAGGTGAGCGGGTTCCAATGTTTTTATATGTATGTATATGGGGCGTTCCATACCAAAATGAACGGGGTTCATACTTCACGTGTTTGATTTGTTTCAAATTTTTATTCAATTTTGTAAAACTTTACAGCACAAAAACAAATCGATTTAATAGATTTCCAAATATCTCGAGAACGGCGCGAGGAAAAAACTTAAAAAAAAAAATCGCACATACACACATCAAAATTCTCTAGGAAAAGAAATATTTAAAATTTTTTTTTCTTGACAAATTTTCCACATACAAATTTTTTGATAAAAAAAAAAATAGTTTTTGAAAATATGCCATCTAAAAAAAAGGGAAAAAATCACAATAGTAACTCTGAGTTTTGCGCAATATTTGAGTATAGTACTACGGGGTGCACTCTACAATAATTTGATTTATGGATTTTTTTTGCTACGCCGAAGTTGAGTAAAATTAATACATTAAAAATTAAGAAATTTATAAAATTATTTTTGAATTTTTTCGAGTATGCAGTTTTCTAGCCCATTAAATTTTAGTTTAATAAAGTGCAAGTTTTAAGCGATTGCAAAACTGGCGTAAATTTTTTATATTTTTTTTTTTTTTGAAAACGGGTTTTGCGCATTTTCTTCCATAAGAAAAAAGTGCAAAAAAACTTAGCCTTAGTAGCTTAAAGCTTGCACTTTATTGTACTACAATTAAGTGGGCTACAGAACTGCAAATTCTAAAAAAAAGTATAAAAATATTTAAAATTTGTTATGTACTCATTTTGCTCAACTTCGGTGTAAAAAAAATCATAACTCAAATTATTTTAGAGTGAATATATTCAAAAACTATTTTTGTTTTATAAAAAATTTGTATGTGAAAAATTATTTTTTCACGAAAAAAATATTTCTTTTCATAGAGAATTTCTAGGTGTGTATGTGTGATTTTTTCAAATTTTTCCCTTGCTCCGTTCTCGAGATATTTGGAAGTGTACTAAATCGATTGGTTTTTGTGCTATAAAGTTTTAAAAAATGTATTAATCAAGCTCAAATTTCATATTTATTTATTATTTATGTTTATGCATCAACCCTAAAAATTTGAAACAAATCAAAACACTTCATGTGAACCCCGTCCATTTTGGCATGGAACGCCCCATATGCTTGTACATCTGCACATATACTTCAGTACTCATATCACTGATTTTATGCGCATGAATTTTAAATTTTACACTAATTGTTCTTTAAAAGGTGAATAAATGAAATAAAAGCGGTATTTTATTTTATTCCCTTTTTTTTTTAAATGGAGGGTATTTTTATACAGCTTGTCTAACAACTTTTGTAAAATACTGTCCGTAGAAACGCCTCCCTTCTGTGCCAACTGACGCCATATGGATTTGCCAAGCGAAGCCAAATCTTCGCCCATTCGCTCTCTCCATCGCAAAAAATAGGTCCTCTTCTCCACTTTGATACCTGTGGCCATGTGATTGAACACTTTCAGAGCTGTAGCATCTGTGTCCATTTGAAGTCTCATCCTCAATGCGCTCGACATGGCCATGCCTTCCCAAGCAATCCAAATGCACTTTGGAGAAGGCTGCGCTAATGGTATTAGAGTTGAATCTGAGGATACGGCAAATTTAAGTGGTCCCAATTAAAAATGCCATATTTTCTGTTTTCATGACTAAAAATTTTGTTGAATAAAAAGGGCTGACACAAAAATTTTCCTAAAAACTGTATCAGCGGTTTTTGGTCTAGCCGCTCTGAACCTGAATTAGGGTCTTCAAGTGGGCAATGAACCTATCGCATTCTTTCCGCAAGCGCCTCTGTGGTATTTTGGTCTATTCCTGTAGAAGCGCTTGTTTGAGGTGCTGGACAGTCTGGAAGGCAATGTAATTAAAAACTGCTTTGCAATCAACAAAAAGGTGGAGCGTGTCGATTTGCTTATCTTCAAATGGCATTCCGGCCGACCTGCAACTTAAATACTGCATACTCATGTCTCCCACCTTTGGTCTCGGTAATTCTCAATAGGCGATTGTGCAGAAATTAGTTTCAGGGCGGCTTTATATACCGATAATGTCTAATACTGATAACTACCGTCTTCGGAAGCATGTTCGTGAAGACTGAAATTTCCGAGAGTAGGATCAAATATGCGTCGTTCTGGACCACCCTGGCATTAAAGTCAGTAGTCAAAGTTTTAATATAGATGATGGCAAGCCGTTCACGCACAAATCCGACAGCAAATTTGTACGCCATCACATGAAAGCTTTACTATTTAATCTTCATACCCTCCACACTTCAGGCGACTGTGTTCCGTCCATCACATTTTCTGGATGTCAACCTTGTATATGTGGAGAGTATCCGTCTACGAGGATCATAACTGGCATTTGTAGTCCTTTGATTGGAAATGGTATTTAAGTACCCAGTGCACAGCACACTGGTGAGAAGGTTTTTGGCTATGCACATTTATGAATCTCCTTACCATCAGCAAGTTCTTAAACCGTTCTTAAATTAGTGTCGCTCTACCGAACCTCCCTCTCCTTCTGCCGTGAGCCAAAGCTACACAGGGATTGGTTACCGCATCTCGTACCTGGGTTGGTCACATTTCCCAGAGTGCTCGAACACAAATGCATAGCGTCGAGGTTGAGTATAGTCGCGAAACCGTACCTCGATACCCAGAACAACGACCACACCCATTTCACAAAACCGAATAGTTTTGCCACTTCAGTGCCTCGTGGAAATTCGGCATAACATAGCTGCTCCAAAGTGGGCTTGGGTCCAAAAATTTAACTCATTATCTCTGTATACTTCAATTCATTACATTCCGATTTTTGATGTGCTCTCGTTGTTTGTGAAATTTGCGCCAACCCAGCAGAAAGTCTGTAACTGCTTTTTGTGTTACAAAAGAAAATTTTAGCCTAGTGTATGTCTATTTCGGGCCTAATTTACGACCAGTTTAGGACCATCTTGAGCCTTGTTCGGGATCATTTTGGGACCGTTTCGGCACCTGTTCAGGATCATTTAGGACCTGGTCTGCTGGTATCATTTCAGTACCATTTCGTGACTTGTTCGAGCTCAGTTCGGAACCATTTCGGGACTAGCTCACGACTATTTGACGACCACTTTGAGACTAATTTTGGACACTGTGCCAGACTAGTTCAGCACTATTGCAGGAACATTTCGGGATATTTTTGGGACTAGTTCAAAACCATTTCCGAACTTGTTTGGGATCATTTTGGGACCGTTTTTTGGGACTTTTTCGAGATTATATCGGCACCATTTCGGAACTAGTTATTTCAAGACAATTTGGTGACCATTTCGAGATTATACTGGGGTAGTGCGAGACTAGTTCACCAATACTTTATGACTCTTTGGGTCTAGATCGGGATAATTTTAAGACTTCTTCAGAACCACTTCAGGGCCATTTTTAGAGTAGTTTGGGATCATTTCTGGGTAATTGGGAACCAGTCACAAAATGATCTGAAATAGTTCGAAACTATTCACGAAGTGGTTATGAAAAAGTCGTGATCTGTTCGCAACACAATGAATAAAATTAAATGAAATTAATATTTGATTTCTAACCTAACCTATTTATGTTTGTTGTTAAATATCAGAACAACATTGCAACTTATTTTAAGCAATATATACCGAGCTGAGATTGTACTTATAACACACAGCATTAAAAAAGCACTTAGGTTTTTCAAAATTTAGTTGTTTTACACCTTTTCCATACTCGCACTTTTATCAGCCAAGTAAGACTCATATTAAATTAATGTTTCTGCCTATCTAACCAAATATATCTGCATTATTCTTTTTTTCACCTTCAGTAGGAGTAGGTAGGCGTTACTTCGATTGGCTGCACCACGTCGCACCACAGGTTGTCGCCTTCGCAGAATTCCAACACCATTCATTCGGACAAGTGCACCGGTGGACCGCCGCCAGTGTAGTGTTGTGGCAAGAGCACACACCACACACACACACACACATATTTTAGCGCATTACTCAAAGCATTTGTAGAGATTTTCATGCTTGTTGTTGGCTGGCTGTTCAGCAGCCGCTGGTCTCCTGGCCTGTGGCACATTTGGCCATTACTCGCGCCCATGACATTCACCGAAAAAGTCCAACAACTTCATTAATAATATGAAAATCTCTCATTAGAAATCTACGAGCAACTCCATTTACTATATTGCGACTTTTCAAATGTAACCAAGCGCACATGTGAGCGCCAAATACAAGCTGGCCGAAAAAAGCACACGTGTGCGCATGCGTGTATACCATAGACGTTAGATGCTCGTGTGTGAATGTTGTGTGGTGCTGTGTTGCTTTTTTAACTGCTTTGACCGTTGATGCTGACACTGACATTGTGCTCCTCTATTTTTTTTTATTTTATTAATTTTTTTTTTTTTTTGCATTTGCCATTTGCCATTTGCCACTTCCTGCCGCAGCCGAGCGACGATTTGTGTACGCTTTTTACCTTAACTATTTGTGCAGATATTTTGACTCTTGCTATTTGCCAAAGTGCTGCTTAAGTTTGATTTTCGTGCGTTTTGTTGCCGCATGCGCATAGAAAGCCATCGAATCGATAGCCAGCCAGTAAGCCAACTGTATGCTCTGCGTTCTATCTATCGCCACTTTGTATCTGCTGTAGTTATTCTTATGCTTATTTTACACTTCAGTTTTTTTTTTTTTTTTTTTTTTTTAGCCAATCCCCCTACCTTCCCTTCCGCTTGCTTGCTTTTCCTGCCTATGCTGCTAAGTACTTTCTGTTTGGGGCTTTCGTGCTTATTTTGATTGGCGTATACGCGGCCACTTTGGTGCAACGAACGTCTTTACTGCTGCTTGCCACCGCCTTACCGTTGCTTGCTTACCGCTGCTGCTTACCGCTGCTGCTGCTGTTGCTGCGACGAGTATAGCGAAATTTTAATGAAGCTAATAAATTTTCGTTAATGTCCACAGTGAATAGATTTGCAAATTTAAAGGAATTGCTACAGCTTAAGGCGCTGTAAGTGAGTGCCATTGCAACGGTTGCGGCAGTAGCAGCGGCCACCAATAACAAAAAAAAAACACAAAATCACAACGCCAACAAGAACAACAGCAGCAGCAGCAAGAAAGTGCGCACGGCATGCACTACTACATATTTATTGCAATTGCTGTGTAGTTGTTGTTGTCCTTGCTGCCAGCCGCCATTGCTGCTGTTGATGTTAATAAATCGTTCGCAATTAGAAATTGCATTAAAGCCTAAATGAGTGCGATGTTGCGTTACTTTTTTCGTCAATACTTAGAAGCGACGCGTTGGCTGTGGCGCGCGCGCGCGCTTTTCTGCTCTTTCCTGCTTGCACTCCACTGCTTTGCTCCTTTGCTTCCCTTTGCTGTACGCTGAGCAACTGTTTTTTTCTTAATTTTTTTATTTTTTCTTGTCGGCCTACGTATGAAACTTTGCTTGCGATTGCCGCCTGCGGTTTGGTGAAAGCTGCTTTTGTTTTACGCGCTGCGCTGGCTGTCCTTTACCGTTGCTTTCTTGCCTTCGTCTTCGCTTTGGCTACCGCTGCGTCTTTTTACAGTTTCACGCAAATTTAATTTGATTGCTAACAATTTTATTAAAAATGTTCTCACATTTTCCCCAACAGCAGCAGCCGAAGTCGCTTATCGTTTAATTTATATCGCTTCTAACGCAGTTCGCTATGCCTACATAGCTAGCTGACTGTGTACTCATTCGTGACGTGGTGAGATGCTATGAGGTTTTCAAATGCTGTTGGTGCTTTTTTTCAATTTTTTCTAGTTGTGAAATGCTTTCATTGCAACAATTATAATATGTATGTATGTGCGCAAAGAAGGCATTATGTGACATTTACAATTAAATGTGTATTTTAATAAATTTGTCACACAGATAGATTATAACCTGAATTAAGAACATAAAGGCTATTATTTTAAAAGAGTTGCCACCTTTTACAAAAGGAGTGAATCAATTAACAATTTAAATAAAATATTACAACAATGTGTGTGGCAAAGGAAAAGGAATTCAAGGACGATTTATTTCAAAAATATTTTTATATAGAGGATTTCCACCTGTTCAAAAATTTTAGGAGTTAAATTAAGTATTTTAATATGAATATCAAACAAAGCAGGGGTAAAAACTCAAAAATATTTTCGCAGAGTGTTGCCACCTCTTTAGAAATTCAAACTCAAAATGGTTACCATGTCAAGCGAAATATTTTAATATGACACTCAAGAGAAAACGGTTTGAGAAAGCCTAGTTTCGAAAATATTAACGAAGAGGGTTACCACCTGCTTGAGAATTCAAGAGTTACCATACTTCCAAAATTATAATATATGCTAATTGACTGTTTAGGTTAAGTAAAGTATAACAATTTGGCATTGGTATGAACTAAAATTATATTCGTGCTTATAAAAACTGAAATAGCTTCTATAAATTATGCCGCTTAGATATTGTTGTTTTTTTTCATTTTTCCTAAAAAAAAAAACAAATCGTGTCACAAAGCTCAATGACACTACTGGAACTAAAAATAATTAGCTCACAAGGAATTTCGTTGGCCTAGTTTGATTGTTTTATCGATTTTTGTGACGCCCTTAATTTGAAAAATAAAAATAAGTTTTCAGAATATTTCTATCATTTTTAGTATGAAACAAGTAAGAAAGTCTAAGTTCGGGCGAAGCCGAACATTAAATACCCGGCGCAAGTATTAAATATATGTTTTTTCACCTTTCCGAAACCTTCCGCTAGATGGTAAGCCGGGGTGTATCAATTTTGAGTAAATTAGCGTCCTTCAATTTCGAAATATTGAAGTTTCAAGCATTTCTGAAATTTACCGTTATATGAGAAGCGGCCGTTATTTTAGTCCGATTTCAATAATTTTCAACGTTTTGCTTATATGTGGCAAGCACAATAACCACACCGAGTTTGGTACAAATTGGTAGAACGGTTACCGATATACTTATATGTGATCATAAGTGGGCGGTGCCACGCCCATTTTCCAAAATTTTACCATAAACGTATTTCTTGGTAAAGAATTGTTGCAAGCATCAATTTTGAATAAATTAGCTTCAATATTTACTGATTTATCGAAGATTTTGTATTTCTCTAAATTACCGTTATATGGGATGTGGGCGTGGTTATTGTCCGATTTTAAAAAGTTTCGTCATTTTTTTATGCTGTGCCAAGGCCAACAACTGTGTCAAGTTTGGAAGAAATTGGTGCAGCGGTTACCAAGATATACACATGTAACCATAAGTGGGCGTGGCTACGCCCATTTTCCAAAAATTTATAATATTCTTATTTTTCGTCTAAAAATTATTGTAAATATCAATTTTGAGTGAATTATCTTCAGTAGTTACTAAAATATCGCAGTTTTCGTATTTCTGGAAATTACCGTTATATGGGAAGTGGGCGTGGTTAAAGTCCGATTTCGCCCATTTTCAATACCAACCTACCTTGGATTAAGGGAAACCTACATACCAAATTTCGTTGAGATATCTCAATTTTTGCTCGAGTTATCGTGTACACGGACAGACGGACAGACGGACAGACGGACAGACGGACGGACAGACAGACATGGCTTAATCGATTTCTTTTTTCATCCTGATCATTTATGTATACATTTGTCTATATCTATCTCGATTCGTTTTGGCTGTTACAAACAACCGTTATGTGAACAAAATTAATATACCCTTGTGCACAAGTGCGCTCGGGTATAAAAAGGCTTTATCACTTTTATACAGAATTTTTAGGAAATTTTGTTTCGATGACCGTCTTTAAATCTTAATATTAAGGTCTTCGCTTGTGATAGGCGTATTTTTTTTAATGTCCCAAAAACATTTCACAGAGGACTTTGAACAAAAAGCATCGACACACATACATATGTATGTATGTATGTATGCATATTTAGTCCACTTCCTGGCTATTCATTTAACTCGTTTCATATATCACTGCAACACATTTATGTACATGAACAAGACACAAACAAATTATGTATGTATGTATATGTATTTTGTTCTGCCGTTTTTTATTGTTTCCTTTTTTTATGTTGTTTTCTTTTTTTTGCTCTTTGCTGCATGTGCTCAAAATTTTCAGCTGCTACGCATTTTTAATCAAAATGTAAAATCGGAAATCCACACAGCGGGACTACATTGTTACTGGCAATGCGGTTAAGAAAACATTGTTTATAAACAAAATTAATTGTAGCAATTTATAAAACAATCTTTTGTATTGATTGCGGAAGAGGCCACAGCGGAAATTTATTGAAAACATTGAATATAATTATATGCGAATTAAAATTTTACCGAGATACTTCTAGAATGCACATAGCAAGATGGAAAGTCAAACTTAAGTCCAAAGGTAACTGGAGAAAATGCGGTGTCGAAAGGATTAGTATGTTTTCAAAACGAAACCTATTCCAAGAGATAATCATAATTTATATGGGCTGTTTTTAAAAAGGTTCATACAAATATATATATTTATTTGCAAACAAAAATTTATTTGAGAAATTTTCTTGAGGTCCTTCTATGTAAATCCATTCATCTAGGACTAAATATTTTTTCAAAGGAGCCTAATTTCAAATAGGTACGACAATTTAGAAAAACCTAAAAATATTACACCTTACCAACTATACTTATGGGTCGAAAATTCCCGGACTATACATTGTGTTTTCTCAGATTTTGGGATAAAGCCTAATGTAACTAGTTTCCGAAAAAGCGGAAAATTTTTTGACCTATGCATAAAATACACCAGTGCAAACATATCCTATGGTCTCGCAATGAGAGCAACGTAATCCTTAACGATATTTAGTCAGATGACACTCAAAACCGTCTTATCCGTTGAGGCTAAATCCTCTCTAGTCCTTGAGTTCATTAAGAATTTTACCGTATTTGCTTAACACAGTGATGCTTGGCGGTTTTGGGTTTCAGATCACAAAAGAATAGAGATAAACAAGGCAGCAGGCTGAACTCTCACAGAATCTGAGTCCTTCTTTGCAGTAAGTTCCAATAATATTAGAGATGAGGTCAGGAATGAGATAGTAGGAATGAAAGAAGAACAGGGGTGAAGCACCACATATTGTCGTCGGGGCAAAGATTTATCAGAGGATAAGAGGACAAGCTAAAAAAATAAGGCTTCTAATCAACCTATCTAAAGAAGGAACCTAAGATTTTCACACCAATCCTTAGGGGGTACTGCTCACCAAAAAACCAACTACATAAGTTCGACCAAATTGTCGCTATCACTTTTGCCACTCAGTTAAGGGCACACCATTACACCTATTTCTTAGTAGAGCCATTTGAGAAAAGAGCTTAGGTCAATGGATGAGCACTTACGTTCTGCGTAGCAGAGGAGTAGACTAAGGGGTGTAAAGATTAAAGGCAAAAATGCTCCCTTAGGCCATACCAGAGTGGGGCATAGGCATCTCTGTAATATTACGACCGTGCCAGAGAAGAAAAGTGAATATGAGGAGCCGGAAGACGGTAGAGGAATTAACATACAGCATGAAAAGCAAACGCTTAACATCTTAGTCTACTGTAAAAAAGCATGACAAACAGAAAATGTAAAGTAGAAAACGAGGATGCTGACCAAAATTTCATGTCAGCGATGAGGAGGTTAGTAAAAGATATAAGCGGAAGATAAACAGATTTTAACTCAACCTTACTAAGGAGGCACCTAGGATTAGCAGAAGCGTCGATGTCATACTTTCCCGCAATAGCCGTGCCACAATTTCCGATTTCAGCGCCAATTTCCGTGCTTCTTCTGTTGTTTATTCTGTGATGCTATTTATTGAAAGCTTTCTGCCTATCCTGGTACTATTAAAAGCTCTCTGCCTGTACTGGTGCCATTAACCCTTTCGGGACCGTAAGCCTACAATTAAAAACATACCTGAGCTGATATTTCTTAAAGAAAAGGTAAGGAAGAAATTTCTTTTAAACCGAATTCGAAAAAAAGGAGGAGGTTATCAATTCGTCGGAATATTTTTTTTTGTATGTATGTCACCGCATAACTTTGGACCATCTTAAACAATTTATATTTTTTAAAGGAAACGTGGTACCTCAGTTGGGGTTCCATACTAATTTAGTTTACATCCGATCATTGAATTATGAAGAAATTAAGTGTACTCTTAAATTTTTATATGAGAATTGAAGTCGGTTTTGTTTTTTGTTTAAGAATTACTTTTAACAATTCAATTTTCCCAAAAATTCATTTCCTACATTTTTTTTTTGCAAATTATATTTTCCACTTGGATAATTTTTTCAGCTTTTGGTAATAATATTTATTTCTGAAAAAGATTTCTTCCTAAAAAAAATATTTTCTAAAACTACTCTTTTTTCTTCAAAATTCTTTCTTTCTAAAAATTTTTCAATCAAGTGTATATTTTTTCTTAAAGGTTTTTTTTTAAAAATGAGATTTCTCTAAAAATTTACTTTTTTTCTCCATGTTATTTTTTTTTCTAAAAGTAATTTTTTTCTATCTTGTGGTAAATTTTTCTAGTTTAGGTAAAAATACTTACGTCTAAAATTTTCTTATAAGAAGACACACATAAAATTAACGCACATTAAAAAAAAAAAACAGAGAACTTTAAAATGATTCAGATAGTTTTCTTATGAGTGGAAAAGCTTTCAAGGAAAGATGTTTCCTCTGGGCCTGAAAGGGTTAAAAGCTTTACATGTACTCCTTTGTATGATTTTCAAAAAAAAAAAAGTACACTTCCGCGTTAAGATCGTTATTGCCTACTTTTAAGTACTACCTGTAAAGTGGAAGCAGAAGCTTATTCGAAAGCTTAAAGCTGATAGCCATTCCTTGACTATAAATTTATTCTTAACCCCTGCACCGCGAATTCGAATTGAACAGCGATATGAGCAGTAAGAGTATGTTAGATATTTTAAGCACGCCTATTATTTATGCTGAGATTTTTGACATTCTCGCGATTTTTAGACTCTCACTGAAGGGGACTTCCCTTGGTATGAGGTTACTAGTTTACACTGTATTAGAATTTCCTACCTAAATATTTTTAAACCTAATTGCAATTTTAATTGGTTTACTTTGTAAACGAGCTTTTCAGTTTACTAAACCACTTTATCCCTATTTCCTCATTTCAGGTCACTATCACCTTGAAGGATGTCAACGATGAAGCGCCCACCTTCAGCTCACCAAATGAGACATCTATTTTGGAAAATATCTCACCCAATACTGTAGTTATGGTCGTCAAGGCCATAGATCGCGATGAAGGCCGCAATGGCTACATCGAATATCTGCTCGAAGGCGGCGCTACTGGCACCCATTCCGACTACGGCGACGAAGACAGTCTTCCCTTCACGCTAGGCTCAGTGGATGGCTTGCTGCGCGTCGCCAGCCGCTTGGATCGTGAACTGCGCGCTAATTACATGCTAAATATCACCGCGCGTGATCGCGGTGATCCACCGCAATCCACACAAACTCAAATCACCGTACGCATATTGGACGAGAACGACAATAGCCCCATATTCGACCCAAAACAGTACTCCGCCTCGGTGCCGGAAAATGCCAGCATTGGCGCAATGGTACTACAAGTCGCTGCAACCGATATAGATGAGGGCGCCAATGGACGTGTACGCTTCTCGATTGCCGCCGGCGATGATAATCGCGACTTTAGCATTAGCGAAGATTTGGGCATGGTGCGCGTGGCGAAGAATTTGAATTATGAGCGCAAATCGCGTTATGTGCTGACAGTGCGCGCTGAAGATTGTGCCGCTGATGCAAAGGTCGCAGCAACACACCTGCTGGTGGGCAAAGTGGGCGCAGCCAGCGGCACGGCTGTTGCTGGTGGTGGCAGCGGTGGCATCGGTGGTGGCGGCAGTGCTGGCATTAGTATTGGTGGTGGCGGCGGCGGCGGCGGTGGCGGAGGCGCCAATGCGGGCGCTTCTAAACATGCTGTGGAGCTGCGTGAGACGCGCTACGATACCGCCGAACTAACAATCATCATCATGGACATCAATGACAATCCGCCAACGTTCCTGCACTCCCCCTATCTAGCCTATGTGATGGAGAATGTAATACCGCCTAATGGCGGCTATGTGCTGACAGTGGAGGCCTACGATGCTGATACGCCGCCATTTAACTCGCAAGTGCGCTACTTTCTGAAGGAAGGCGATACAGATCTATTTCGCATAAATGCATCGACAGGCGAAATATCGCTGCTGCGGGCGCTCGATCGTGAGGCAAAGGCTGAATACACGCTGACGCTGGTCGCCATGGACACAGGTGAGAGTAGTGCACAAGGCATATACATAAAATATGAAAAATATATTTATGAATGCAATACGAAGTGCTGCATGAGCACCACAAGT